>NC_090887.1:31086251-31106251 GCF_036669925.1 Montipora capricornis | reverse complement strand
TCCAACTCAAAATGGCGTATCTCCAACGTCATGTGGCAACGGAATCATTTCCAAAACCGTTCTACGTGTGAAGATTCATAAATTCTGTTAAATTTCTAAAATTGAAACCGATGGCAAAGAAAATGTGGTCAACGTGCAACACGGCAAACGTGGGGAAGATGATAGTGAAACGGGTTCGTCGAATGCTCTTACAGTTATTATTTTTTGGTAAAAGCCTATTGATTATTCCATTAGTAACAACCAATAAACTAAAGTAAATGTAGACTGTCAGTAAAATACAGAAAAAGTCTTGAAGTATGTAATAAATCCATATTATTGGTAAGGTCTGCACATTTAGACCAAGCGGTCCTTTATAAAGGCATTCTAAGCAATCCTACTATCTTGACTAAAATGATAACAATAAAAATAAAATCCGGTTCCCGAACGTATTACTGAGAAGCAAAATATAATAGTGGGCCAAATAATCTTTCAAAAAATTATATCACTAGGCGCCTGATCACTCCATAAAGATTTGTATGAGTTAGCTGAAAAGTTACTCCCACAGCTGAAATGAACTTCTGACTTGGGGCTTGGCCTTTAATGCCTAAGACCAAATGCCATTCCACAACATTTTTTTTTTCGAAGCAGAAGAATAGGCACCAGACTAGTTTACCTTCGTTAGCTATTTCGGGTGCCCTGTTTCTCTGTCGTATTTATAACATCTTGTAATGCTTGTCTCTAATTAATGGACAAACTAATTGTTGTTGTTGTTGTTGTTGTTGTCCAAAATGGCAAATATTCCCATATTTTTTATAGCCCTGCCCGACCATAATTACACTGGACCTTATAACCCACCTGGCAAACAACAAAAAATACGATCCAGACAACGGTGAAGTCTTATTAATTTATCTACAGTCCACTGGCAAAACAGATGCCTTTGCAACGAGGCATGATATCGATTACGCGGTTTGTCAAAAAAAGGAGGCGATGCTAAGGGGTGCAAAAAACAAACCAGACCGAAAACTGGTGCAACCCTTAGACGTAGTGAACTACAAAGATGGCAGTGATGGTATGCCTCGTGCGCAATGCGATATACCTAAAAAAAAAAGTGGGGCTTTGGATTCGGATTAAAATAAAACCCCTGTATAAGGATGATTACAGGCAGAGATACCACCTACCCGACGCGCAACTCCTTAGAATGCTGGGTGCGATGAGATGGGACATCGTCTATTTCAAATTAATGGACGACTATGCGACCAAAAAAAAAAAAAAAAAGAAAAGTACCGCCGCTGGCTGTGTTGCGAACTTTGAACTCTCTTAAAATAGTGGCAACATCACTCCTATTAGTATAGTGGGGATCAGTTAAATACAACCTCCATTTTTGCAAGGTGCTGGCAAATTAGGCCGGATGATCCCTTCCATACTACTTTGAGTAATCTTGCTAAGTTGCCGTTAAAAAGTGGTATTATTAAGAAAATTTAGTACTACTTTAACTCAGGTTTGGGGAAGGTTTCTTATACATTGCTTTCCACGGTTTCATTGATAACAATAACATGACTGTACTCCCCGAAAAGGGCAGGGCTCACAAGTATACAACGGCTATAAGTATAATGCCCCAAATAATGTTTAAAAAAATTATATGTCTATGCGCCTGGTAACTTCACAAAGATTTGTTTGAGTAAATTATAAGTGACTGACGCAGCTGTTTTAAATGAGATGGAGAAGTATTGCATTTGGAGCATGGCCTTCTAAGCTTACGACTAAAGCGGCCATTCCACTGTGTCTCTTTTTTGTTGTTGTTGTTGTTGTTTTTTTTTTTTGGTGCAACGTAACTTATTATTTGACCTTGGGGTTCGCATTTTTGTGAGGAAGAAACACTTAAAAATTACTTTTTGAAACCTGAAAAAAAAGACAGTCGTTACTTTTAAGCCCTGTCGATACATATCCGGAAATATTTGTATCCACATTTTTTTCCCAATACGGTCTCCAGGGTGCAAATTTTTGAATACGCTGCGAATTCGGATGCGTGTGGACGGTCGTATCAGCAAATTTTCGAATTCGCCAATGTGACACTATCGGCCATAAGACCATAAGACGCTGAAACAGGTCCTCAAGTCTCTCATCAGGCTGTAGTCAAGAAATTGCGCTCCGGAGGACTGGAAACCATAATGTTGACGTATTTTCTGCCATATGTCGTTCAGGGAAGATGAGTGTTTAACGATGGAATTCCTAGAGATTACAGGACAGAAGTTGGCTATTTGGCCGAGTAGTAGGTCCAGATGAGCGTTCTTTTGGGCGGCAGTGAGACGCTGAGCTTCAGGGATCGCAGTGCCATCGTCGGTAAGGCCCCTACGTGGATTGGCGGCGGTTTGTTTCTGCCAGGTTGCATCAAGGAAGCGAACAAAGTTCTTTTCCAGTTGAAGGACATAGATCAAGTTCTGCCGCCAACTTTCGTACGAAGTAATCGTCTCGATCTTTGTTAACTGCCACTGTTTGGGCGCTCGAGGCGAGGCGGCCATGCTGGAAAGTTCACAAATCGCTCACCAGAAATAACGGCTTTGTCACATTGTGAAGGAGTAGATGTATCGACAGGGCTTAAAAGTCCACACTTGTTTTAGGGAATTAGAGGCGTGAGTTAAGCGCTGCCACCACGCCAATAAAGAGGAAACACTGCGTTAACTGGAAGGTTTAATAAAACGACAACATAAAGCAATGTCGAGCACGTGGAACAGACATCCGGACGAGCCTGCGCAGCGCTAACAACCGCTGAGTACAATGTAAATAACGTAGTGGCGCAGAGAATTCCACAGGAAAGTTCGAAATCTAGCAACAGAATTCCGCATAAGGCTTAATCGAGAGGGTTTAACATAAAAAAATTCCTGCAGAGGCTGATCTGGTGTTATGTGAGTGTATTTGTCTGGGCGAGTTAAGGCGCCGCAGAGGTTTTCCGGTTCATTCATGCATGAAGACGGAGACTGTTTCAAAGTAAAGTAGCTCAATCGGTAGAATATTAGATGACACAAACATAGGAAGAGAATGATCTCTGTACGGGAGGAAATGAACAAGGCGTATAACACGTTTCTGTAGCATCAGAACCTTATTTAAATTTGATTTAGAGCCTTGACCCCACGCTATAAGACCATAAGACAAATACGGAAAGATTAAGGATCTATAAAGGTTGAGCAAAGTACTCTGAGGAACAAGATGCCTTAGTCTCGCGATGACACCAATAGTTTTACTAATTTTGGTAGTGACATAGTCAATATGTGGTTTCCACGTGAGATGATTATCAATCAAAATTCCTAAATATTTCACATACTCTTTCTGTTCAAAATACGTAGAAGAGTTAGTATTGTTGTCTGTTAACTTTATTTCAACTTGTTGATTAACTCTTCGTCCTTTTGGGTGAAAGATAACAAAGTTTGAGTTCTTAACATTAAGCGTTAGTTTGTTTGCATTTAGTCAATCCCAATCCTTGGACAACCCTTTTTTAACCTTTTTTTAACCAGAAAACGTTTTTTACTTCAAGATCACTATCTGTGTTTAGACTAAACAAGTATAGGTCACTACACTAGTTAGTCAGTTTTCAAGATTTCTCTTAGTTGGTAAGTTATCCAGTAAAAGATTAATATTAAATTGACCATGATAGGAAAGAAAGTTAAGATCATAATACGGCAACTCGCGAAACAGCCATTTAGTTTTAATTCAAATTGTCAATATAGCTCATACTTAACTGAAACTAAATCACTCAGCTGGTAGATTGCAAGGAAGATAGAGTTATATCATTTTCCTAGCCAAACGCGAGCCCGAGTCAACCACGAGCCATGAGCCAACCTTGAGTCAAGCCCAAATGTTTTTTTTTTTCTCCATTTTTGAGTTTCATGGCCACAGAAAAGCAATTAAAAGCTTGTAGAAATAATTTGCCATGAAATATGCTCGCCAATTTTCTACTTTCCCAATGTCCCAAATGTAATTATCTGCTTTGTGACCAAGGAAAAATGTTCTTTGAAATAATGAGCTTGCGTCACAAGCTTTTGTCGCACCTGCTTCTTGCCAACAACGGATCATGAAATTCGATCGTTACTTATGTAACGAAGAACCACTGTAAAAATAGTAAAAATAGCAATTTGGCCGCGGAGAGAA
This sequence comes from Montipora capricornis, assembly GCF_036669925.1. NCBI lineage: Eukaryota > Metazoa > Cnidaria > Anthozoa > Scleractinia > Acroporidae > Montipora > Montipora capricornis. The sequence continues at coordinate 31,102,129 of NC_090887.1, read as the reverse complement.
TGGATTGGGATCTAATATTTCTTGTATGGGTACCCTGTGTATGAAACACAAGATGGCGCTCGCGTGGCACGAAATGCTACAAATATTTTTATTCCACATCAATTTTCACAGTGTGTCGTTGAAATGGAACTTCTGCATCAGTTGTGTGTAATTAACAAAGGTCGGAATCCGTGAGGAAAATTAATGGATATCGAGGTATGCAGGAATTAAACTTAAGCTTAACTCTTGCAATCGGCATTGAAAAAATAATGACATATTGTACAAAACTGGTGAGTATATTTCTACAAACTTTTAAATGCGGTTCTGTGGCCATGAAACTAAAAAATTAAAAAAAAAAAAAATGAAAACATTTGGGCTTGACTCGAGGTTGGCTCGTGGCTCGTGGTTGACTCGGGCTCGCGTTTGGCTAGGGAAACGGTATAACTCAGGAAGATACGATATCTTCCTCCAGCTGCTGTAGATCTCCGATTTTCGTGATCTTGATTGGCCGAGATTCACTCGTCTTCCTCAGGTAGATGTTGGAGTTTTTTGCCCAGCAGTATTGAAGTTTATGGCGATCCTTGAACTTCTTGGCTTCGTAAAAGATCTGTTGCTGATTTGGAGTTAAGTGATCAAAAATTCGCACACTGTCGGAGAAACCAACCGTCACTGGATCTACTTTGCACACGTCTTGCCGTCGAGCCATGACTTCATATTTCGCTAAACGTCGGACAAATTTACAGTGATTGGTTTTGGCCCGCCATTTTGTTTGTGGCTTTGTACATGGTGGGCAATGTCAATATCCTGCAATGACACATGAGCTCCCATTCGATTAAACAAGGCAACACAGAGGTCGCTTGTCATCTTGGCAGATTCAGGAGAACCAATTTCTGGGACTCCTATAATTTTAACGTGAAACTGGTAGCTATAGTCTTGTAGGTCTTCGATAGCTTTCCCGATCGTGTCAACCTTAGATTTTATCCCAAGTAGGCGAGAATTTAATCGCTGTATTTCCCGCTGAGCATGTTGACAAAACTCACCAAAGTCAACGTATTCTTTGCTAAGAAATTCTAGGCTTGATTGGCCCTCCGCGTTAAGAGAAGCTTTGATGCTCTCGCGTGAGCTGGGTGGTTCCATCTGCTGATTGGTCACTTTCAGCTTGTCGATTTCGGCAGTTAAAGTCTCCACCTGCGCTTTCAACGTTTGATTTCCTTTACGTAGTGCTTCAGCCTTCATAATGGGTCTTCCGAAAACAAGAACTTGTATGTACAAAGTGATTAAGCTGTAAAATTTGAACAAAGACGGAGGAGTTTAAATTTAGACGTCCATCTTGCCAGCTCACCCGCTGACCGTCTGCCGTCTGATCCTGGCGCTGAACCCTGCAAAGACTAAGTGCACGTTGTTCTCATCTCCTCAGATGCCGTCTAACCATTCTCTGGCTGAACGTCCTATACATTTATCTGTAGGAGATAAACCCCTCGAGCGTGTTCACCCTATTATTAAACTACTTGGGGTTCACATGACTGACACCTTGAAGTGGGATGATCATGTCAAGCATCTCGCTTCATCTTGTTATGGTGTCCTAGCTGCGCTGAGGAAAATCAAGAACTTTACAAACTACCATCTTAGAAAACATTTAGTTGAATGTCTGGTTCTATCTCGAATAGACTTTAATGATATAACATTATATCCAATTACTGATTGCCTTTTAAAAAGGTTACACCGCATCCAGTTTGCAGGAGCCAGTTTTGTTTTTGGACACTATGTGAACAATATTGACGCTATTCTTAAGTTAAGCTGGTTGCCTATGAAAGAACGTAGAGAATGGCACGTTCTAAAGGCCGCCCAGAAACCTCCAGCTTGAGCAAGTAAGACATGCTACAAACTTACGGTCATCAAGTACCATGAATCTAGTTATTCCCTATGCCTCGGACACTTTTCAGTATAGCGCGGCAGCCCTCTTCAACTCTCTGCCATCTAATGTTAAATGCTATAATAATTTAAATCCTTCAGTAAGCAAACATTATGCATTTTAAAGGAGCGTTGCCGGAATATGGCAGAGTAATTTCTTGCCTAGTTTTAAATTAAATGTATATATTGTATAATTATATTTTATTGTTTATTATCTAGCTTTTTATAAATTCATAATTCAGATATATGTAAATTTTTAATTTCCTTATTTTACTCTTATATCAGGCGAAGAGCCATACCATGGATGTACTGATATTAAACCATTATTATTATTATTATTATTATTATTATTATTATTATTATTATTATTATTATTATAAAATACCTGCAGAGAAGCAAGCAACCGATCGCGAAATCAGGCAAATTTTGGCTTCGCGAAAGCGCTATTTTGATGTTTCCTGGTACAGAGAATAAGAACGAAAGAAATGCGTTTTCTGATATCCTGTATTAACCTTATTTTATGGCAAATTTTGAACGGAATCTAAATTTTGATCCAGATCGAGTAGTCGATTCTTACACGGATAGCCTCTTAATTAGTGACTCTCAGCTGTTTAAATTAAATGTCAACAGTAATTGATAACTCTTTTAGATCTTCAAATGAATTGTATTTGAACCTTACTTGGCCTCCATTTATAATAACTGACGTTCCACACCATCGTTTTAGTTTTGATTTTTTCGTATTACGAAAGCCCCTATTTCACCTTGCGTGGGGTCTCCATTTTTGTGACGAAGAAGCGCATAGTTATAACAACAGTGATAAACAGGTTTTTTGCTACTGGCAAAAACAGTCATTACTTTTCAAGTATTGGAAATAGCAAGATATCGAAGGAATTCTTAACTAGCCGGTACGTTCTAGTTATGAATTTATTTATGTCGCTATTTCTCCCGCTCTTGATAAATAATGACAGCTGTGCACTTTGCAAGCAATCTCACTAGTTTGCTAAGACTCCAAAATCCGGAAAAAAGACAACTACAAAAATTTTGGCGTTATTTTGCCACCATTGTGGCTATTTGTTATATCACCAACGAAATCTGTAAAAGTAGAGTAAGGTAAGGTAAGGTAAGGTAAGGTAGGGGTGTTTATTAAAACCACATTGCAGCACCATAGGCTGAATTACGCAATTGTTCACAGACTAAAATTTATAAGAATTACATTAATAATCAAAATATAATATAGTTGCTAACTCTAGTAAACAATAACCATTTTAATGAAACCTTAATTACATTTCTTACAACTATGACTATATAATTTGAAAAATAACTTACAATGATTGTTACAAGTTCCACTAATAAAAATTTACCTACAAAATTCGATTTGCTTGGCGCGCCATTGCAAGTATAAAAGAGTTCTTTGATGTTGTATCCTGGACTCATAATGCATCGCTCTACAAGTTTTCCCCTCCCGGTTTACTAGATTTTTGTAATGCTTGAACACAGTAGAAATCGTACTGTCCTAAGTGTCGGGTTCACCCATGGCGCGTCGGCTGGGCACACGCGCACTTGCTTTGCAGGCATTAAAATATCAATTCCGGCGAGGATAGCTTGCTGAAATACGACCCACTTATCCTCGAAGCTCCCAAGGGAAGCGAAAAACAATAGCCAATCGATACCGTTCAGTTATCTCTCTATCGATGCCTTACAACATCTTGATTTTAATGCCAAATTAGATTATTAAAATGCAGTTGCTCAAGTAGTAAGTATGAGATCGGAAAATGCGGAGGGTGTTTACCCAGACTCTCTGGCATTTCATTTAGAAATAGATCATTTTACATCCTCGTTTCCAGGGTCCTCCCTCCTCCTCGCTCGAGTAAGTTCCTTGGTTGCGGCTGGTCAAGTGTCTTTCTATAAATATCGAATCCGCACTGATGGTGGGTCCCACACTTAATTTTATCAACACGAAATTTCAATTCTATCTAGGCGAGGGAGAATGCAATTGTTTTTCTTTGCAAAATGGCGCTCACCCTCTAAGTAGACATCCAGTTTTTTTTTCCTGTAACCGACGGACGGCAAAGGACTTTCTGCTTCACCATGCAATTAAGACGCAAGAGAAATATCATTAGTCTCAACCGCACGCCGTCGTAACATTACATTCGTGAATATGGGATGAAAGCCACTATTGGCGAACCTAAAGTAAATAAAAAAGCCATGTTTCCCAGATAATACAGCAAATGAAATACAAACTAATAGCGTTGCCGGATACGAAAAACCAAAAACCCTGTGGAAAAAATGGAAACGTATTCCCCGAACCAAACACAGTGCCGCAAACTGAGCTGAAAAGCAAAATTACAAACTGAAAATATTTGAACTTTTCGGTCCCCAAAAACGCAGGAGAAAGCTAGGAATTTTCTAGGGTCAGGGAAAATTTCTATGTCACAGTGGATATATAATCACACTCGATCTTCAGGGCTGTGGAAATATCTTCACACAAGTTATATTTGCTTAAAGGACAAAAAATAACGTGCCTCAAATCAAGTATGAATCTTTTCTTCCTGAGATTTGCAAAGAAACTGAAAAGGGGATTAATAATCTCAGGTGGGCAAAAAAAGGGGTTCAATACAACGCTTTGTTAAATATTCAAAAATAACGTCAAAAACAAGTTCTCCGAGTCTCAATAGGAATAATACGCAAACAGCGGTTACAAACATTTGCTTGAAATGCATAACTTTTATAAACTTAACGTTTCGTATTTTACAACATACATCAACAGAAGTGATTATTATTCAGTTACAGATAAATTTAAATTCAAAAATACAACTGTACGGAATGGGAACTAACGAAACTGATTGACATAAAACGACAAGAATATGCTAATAATAGAGAAAAGTTTCTCACTGCCAACGTTTTCATTTAAGGCTGGCCTTAGATCACGGATCAACAGAGACTCTTTAATTTTGCAATGCATGTCTGATCGACCAGTTGCTAATATTTCAAAATGATCCTACTTAATTCTATGGTTGGTTAAGAAAACATGATCAGCAATCACGGCAATCATCTAATTCTATGGTTGGTTAAGAAAATATGATCAGCAATCACGGCAATCATCGGTAAAACAGTCATGAAAGTACTAAAAGCAAAATTGGACATCACTACACCTTCGACTAGACTTGGACAGCCAACTAGTCATTGACCGGTATGAGACTTGGAAGACAGAAGGACACCAGGTTTGCTTTCTCCAGAGATTCGTTGACTTAAAAGAAAAACTTAACCAGGCAAGGGGTCTTGGCTTATTCAGACAGCTCCATATTACGTCGAAACTGGCCTCCGATTGCCTTCATCTTGAACCCAAGTGACTCGTCGAATATCAGCTTCTAAACGTCTCTCAGATATGTGCCGGCGGAATCACTGTTAGCTCGATTGAAGACGGACATTAAAGATCTCTGCGCTTCATCAAAACTGAAAACCGTCATTAACCTTAGCAACTGTTGACTAGGGGTGATTTCGAAAATTGCGTATAAACAGTGTCGACCTAGAATTACCAATGACATGCTCTACCTAGATTAAATACACCAGTCACTATCCATAATCCCTCTCTAACACCTACTGCAACCCAGGCCCTGTCGCTCTAGTGACACAGAAATATTCAATTTCAGGCTTTTTCGTTCCACTCAGTCCCCAGAAATGTCCCCTTTTTTAGTCTGGTTTTAGATAAATAGGCATTCTCGCGCGAAGTGATGTTTAATTTCCACTTCCTTCCAGGATCAGTAAATGAGTTTAGTGGAGACAAAGATTTAATCATCGTTTCCCTCCCTTCAGTTTTTTGTTTTCTGGAATCTGCAAAATGGAGCAGACACGTGACCAGCCGCAACCAGGGTACTTTATTCAGTAAGGAAGAGAGAGGAGCCTGGAAACGAAGTAGACCATTTCCAGTTGTGTGCATAGTTACCTGACCTTTGTATGAAAGTGAGGCTTGAGTTGACCACATTTTCATAAAAGCTTCACCGCTTTTCTTATGTTAATTCCTACTACTTAGAATGAGAACAATATCATTAACACAAGAAAAGCAGGGACGTTTCAATAATAACGATGTCAACTTCAGCCTAGGTGCCATTTTAAGGCCTGGTCATTAAGCTCAGAACTGTAAAAAACGCTATTTAAGATAAGGTCTGATTACTGGGTTGCTATGTATGGCAATCCAGTCGAAATCTGTGTTGAATTTCTCGGTTTTTTTCTCCGTCGGAAGACAGAAAAGCTGCGTAGTTGGGTCTTTTTTGGCACTCCCCTGCGAAGTATTCTCTTTGTTCCTAGATTCTTCTGCGCGTATCTTTGCTACAGTGCTGTAGGTTTAAGAGGGTTATAGAAATGCGTAGATTCAGGTAGATTTTATCCGTTGGAAAATGCGAATGGTGTTTTATTGGATCCTTAAACAAAAATTTACCTTTATGGAGCTCAAGGATGGAACTTCAATTGGATAAACAACACAAGCGGTGAAAAATGATTATGCGACAAGCAATAAACTTCGACATTAATTGCATTTTTCGCCGTCGGATATCAAAGTGAGCTGTTTTTCTAATATTTTACTAACTATAATGTTATGTGCAGTGCACGACACTGGAACCAAATGGCAAATTCTCTGTTAACTCTTTCTGGTTGGATATGGGTTTGACAAACTCAGAGAAGGAATCGAAACTCTTTAGTGGAACTAGATCCGTGTTTACTAAAAGTCTGGCTATTTATGATTTCATTTATCTGTGCTCAACTCTACACAGTCTTCAGGTAAAAAAACAGCAACAACAACAACAACAACAACAAACGGAAATTTGACTTATTCTCGTTAGTCAAGAATTGCTTGAAAGAACGGTTGTTGTCCATTTTACACTTTATTACTCAAGGGAAAGGTTCTTCTGGAAAGTGTTTGTTCCTGAAATTCCGGCAAGAATTTTATTTAGTTGCGTGTGGTTTTTGACATGGAGTGTGTTGCTTGTTTGTACGCATGCGCACAGAATGAAATAGAAAGTTTTTTTTTGCCTCTAATAGCCAATATGTTGTTTGTTTCAATACGATTTTTGGCTGGAAAAGTTAATTTGGGAAGCTAACAATGTTCCTTTAAGCTCATGTACTTTTATTTTTACGTTCTTGACCAAATTTAATTTATGTAACCATTATTTATAAGCAAGAAGATTTTTATAAAAGCAGTGACCTTTTGTACGGGACCCATACACTGACCTATATTTGATATTCATACGGGGGTCGTCCCAGAATGGTTATCGCTAATATCTGTGTAGTTTTCAAATAGAGTGCAAAAGTGGGATTACGCAGGAATGAGCAAATTACGCGATCGCACGTGATTTCACTTTTAGAGTTTTGTTCATGCGTTTTTTAACTTGTCATTTGACAGCTGACAGTTGAGATTTCTCATCTGTCATTTCAATGGCTTTCTCATGAAAGCAGTATTGAATAATAATACATTTTCAGAAAACAAAGAGAAAAATGTGATTTTCTTTATGGATACTAAACAAGTTTAAAAGTAGTTTAGCAGCTACAATAGATTACAATTGCAGGACATTTTAATTACAAAGGGCATTTTTTTTTCAATTCTGTTTTCCTTCGTGCCACCTCTCTCCCATGTTTCAACGCAACCAAAAAGAGATAAATGTACTTTTTTTATCACTATCGATAATTAAGACAAGTGTGCTTTGCAATTTAAGTAAAACAGATTAATATAAAACTCGAGACAGTGTGAGTACAGGCGACAATTTTAACTTAGTCTTTAAATGATTTTCGAGGTTTCTCTCCTCCTTTCCCCACCCCGGCACTTGCTTCCTTGCCATTAAAAAAAAAATCTTTACCAGCCAAGATCGGTCCAGAAACAAAAAAAAAAAAAAGTCTATGCCCTGGGTTTCGAGTACGGCCCGAGAATGAAGGCCAAGGGCCGTACTTGAGACCTCGGACACAGTTTTTTTCCTAACATCTACTTCTCTAAAGGGTTTAAATTGGGTCAGTACAACATTGAGTTAGCCGATTTGGTCTATTGTTTAAATTCCCGCAAAACTAAGTTTAGAAAGAGACACCTTTCTGATGCTGATGGGGAATAGGCCAATTTGGGTAAATCTTATTGTGGAGCGATGAATTCTTGGTAAGGCCTTGGTCGGCGAGTATTCGGAATGACCCTTAAAGTGGTACTACGACCAAAAAAAGAAATTGTTTTTCCTTTGGATTTCAAAACTATGTTAACTAAACACTAACTCACCCAAGTTTTAAGTTCTGATTTTAAAAAGACACCTGTTTATTTTAGCTGGAATTTTCTTATTTATTGGTCCGCCATTACTAACTTTAAAATCTTGAGAGAGCTGGGTCGAGAAGAAAATGACGTCAAACACTCACTAGTTTAAGAATGTAATGCGTGTGTACGCGACCTAATTAATATGCAGCACGGGAGTTTCGGGCTTTCAGACTTTTCAACCCGTGTTTTGCATATATAATGATTTGCGTTTACACGCTGAAATTTTAAGCTAGTGAGTAAATGACGTCATTTTCTCTAGATCCAACCCCCTGAGGTCCAATCGGCCAGTTTTGAACTTGAGTAATGGCGGACCATGAAATCCAAAACTTACACTCAAAATAAACAACCTTTGGATAAAACTCAAAGCTCAAAATTTTGCCAGTTAGGTGTTAAGCGAACACGCTTTCAAAATCTGAAGAAAAAAAAGGAAATGATTTTTTGATCATAGTACCACTTTAATGAAAGCTATATCGGAATGAATATCACTGTTCTCGTTTAATTAGAATTTCTCGATATACTTTTAAAAGTTGTATTAAGATAAATTAGTGCTACGCTAACTTAGTTTTGAAGACGGTTTTTTTTACTTTAATTTCTAGATCTCTCTTTGACAATAAAATAACTCAACTCCCAGAAACGCTGTTCTTAGGACTCACAAATCTACAAGGGCTGTAAGTTTATTGCTCCACATAAACTGTCACAAAGTTCTAAAGCTATGCGCCTAGTCACTCCACAGGGTTTGTTTGAGTTACTTAATGAGTGACTCACTGTTTATATGAAATTTCAACAGTAATTGATAACCCTTTGTAGAGGAAATTCATAATTTGTTGGTTCGAGTAATGATTTTGTATTTTTCAAACAGTACGTCTCCGAATTAGAGACCTCTCAGATTATCAAGAATGTCTACTGATTCCGAATAATACGCGAGAACACTTCACACTTTAGTGAAATGGTCAGAGAAATTTTCTTGATCTATGCCGGAGAAAAAAAAAATTCTATAAGCTGCATTTGTTTATGAAAAAAAACCTCTTTCTTCTGTTTTGTCTTCAAAACTAGCAAACTGTCCTACATTTTCTCTTTGATTTGACGTTCCACCTACCTTTACTCAGCTTTGCAGAAGGTTCCTTACACATCACTATTGAATTCCTTTCCTGTTAACTGGAAGCAAACTTATTCTTTGCCTTTTTTATGAACGAAAGAAACGACACGTAGGGTTTTTAAATTCAAGCTTCGCCAACGGAGAATCGGAACTAATGACTTTCTTTACAGAATAGGAATTCTCCCGACCAACCTTTGCCTTTTTTGTGGAGAAGTCCGAAGAAACTTTAATGCATCTTTTTTTTTTTAACTGCGAATATAGTCAACTTTTTTGGAAAGAGGTCCTGGCATGGTTAAAAGACAGGCTCTGTCAGTCTGAGGTTTACTCTCTTTCCTGCTTCATGTGCCTCGGTTTTGTGAATGAAACTTCTGACCTACTGGTTCTACATCTTCTCCTTATTGCTCGAGTCTACATATATACTTGTAAACTTGAAAATACTATTCTAGCGCTGACATTCTTTACAGAACTAGTTATAAAGAGCGCTCGAAGAGAGAAGTGGCTCGCTCTTGAGACAAACGCTCTTGGCTGGGTTCCCTCTTCTTCTTTTTTTTGTTTTTTGCTCTTTTTTTTTTTTTGAAGGGGTTTACAAATGGAAAAATGTATTATCTGGTTATTATTATTATTAGTATTATTATTATTATTTATTTATTTTATTTATTTTATTTTTTTATGTTTTGCTGGGGGAGGAGGGTGTAACATAGATAAGTAATGTAGTAACGTGTGAAATGAGTAATAGTTCTAGGTTCTAGTGTGTAATATAAGTATAATGATTCTGATTATAAGTAGCTAGGCTCGATTACCAGCCGCTGTTTCGGGAAATGAGCCAGCGCTCACTCCCGAAATCTCGGCTGGACGCGTGAGGTGAGCCATTGTTAATCTCCGCCAATCAGAAACTCGCCTGCACAAATCCGTCCGGCATAAATTATATGTTTTGGCTGGAAGGTACCCGGCCTGTTCGAGGTTTACAGTTCTTTTAAGGTAGGAAACATCCAAGATTACGACAACGAAAAGTGTTCGAGAAGCTGGAGAATAGGAACTGTGTCGTTTTCTACGGCCTGAGTTCGCAAACTTCACTGATTTTCCAGTTGGCTCCAAGGTCAAAATACGGCTTTCAAATCCATTTCTATTGCAATTTTCTCCTCATAGTTCGCTAATGTAAGAGCAAGTAAAATGCCTCAAGATCAATTGAAAGTACCGCTGAGTTTATTGGTGGCAAAACGAGGGGGCCGATGAGGTCGACCGAGAGCTGAAGCCGCCGAAGATTTTTTTGATGATTCGCCGGTTGAATTCAAACTCACATTGATCATTTTGATCATTTAACCACAAACTCAAGCTCGTATATCATCTGGAAGCTTCGCACAGACGTTTTAAGCATTGTTATGTAATTTCTGTTTTCTTAAAATCAGTGTTTTTGGGATGTCTAATGCTATTTCCCCTAACTTCGCAAAAATTATATTTTGAATTTACGTCACAGACACAATCTATCGCTCACGCGTCCAGCCGTCTCTTCTCGGGGAGGATACCCGAACTCGAGTGAGCGGCGGAAATCGAGCCTAATAAGTAGCATGCACTTGTGTTAATGAGAGATGCCTGACGTACGTAAAGTTTGGTTTTCACTAGCAACGCAAGCATAACCACAAGAGAAAAACTCAAAAACAGCTAAATGCGTTTGCGTATGTTGCTTCTTCTTATGCTTGCGTCGCTAGTGAAAATCAGGCTTCAGAGTGAACATTTTAGTAGAGTAATGTGTAAGTGTGAAGTCTTTCCGTTAGAAAATGTGTGTGAACGATACGTTGAGCGGTATTAATCTGCAACATCTAGCAGACACGCGACCAGCCGCAACCAGGGTACTTTCGTGAGTGAGGAAGAGAGAGGAACCTGGAAAGGAAGTCGACCATTTACAGTTGTGTGTATAGTTACCTGACCTTTGTATGAAAGTGACGCTGGAGTTGACCTTATTTTGATAAAAGCTTTGCTGCTTTTCTTATGTAAATTCCTCTTAGTTAGAATGAGAACAACATTATTAACATAAGAAAAGCAGGGACGTTTGAATAATAACAAGGTCAACTCCAGCCTGGATGCCATTTTAAGGCCTGGTCATTGAGCTCAGAACTGTAATAAAAGCTTTTAAGATCAGGCCTAAGTACTGGGTTGCTATGAATGGCAATCCAGTCGAAATCTGTGTTCAATTTCTCCGCTCTTTTTCCTCTGTCGGAAGTCAGAAAAGCGGCGCAGTTTGATCTTTTCTGGCACTCCCCTGCTAAGTATTCTCTTTGTTCCTAGAGTCTTCTGCGCGTATCTTTGCTACAGTCCTGTAGGTTTAAGAGGGTTATAGAAATGCGTAGATTCAGGTAGATTTTATCCGTTGGAAAACGCGAGTGGTGTTTTATTGGATCCTTAAACAAATGGTATATGAAATGAATCATTTGAACTGCGGATATGAAATCATGATCAAGTGAAGCTATGATCTTCGCAGTTATGAACGCAATTTTTACAATTGCGTAGAGAAGCCTGAAAAATTCAGGACTTCAACGGGGTTTGATACCATTTCATCATTGATTCATTCCTCACGGAACCATTAGAACCCACAAATGACCAACTCCCAACGTCAGTTGCTTCAGTGGGTATATGTTTTAGTTCACCCATCCAGATACTAACCCCGCCGGAAAAATTTAGTAAACTTCAGTATTACAAAGCTGTCAGATGCTCAGATGGCATGCTTAAACTTGTGGTGAAAAGAAGTTGTGAGGGAGCTTGAAAATTATCAACATGTCAGCCCAGGAGCCAATGTTTCTTACTTCCCATTCAGTTTCTTCAATCTTTTTGGGTTCAGCACTTTGCTAGAAACGACATGTCTTCTCTAGCTATTTATCCAAGACCTCTACCATGCATGTCACTACAATGATAGACAATACCAAAACAATATCGTGCACTGTTAGAGCTACATATTACGCAAGGACAACTTGAATCTCCTGGAAGACAGCACACAGCTCAGTTGACATTTATATGAAATAAATCGCTGTGTTAATTCACTACCACACGTAAGCAATGCGTGTCTATTTTTTCTAAAGAGGACAGGGATTTCTTCTTTCTGACAAATGATTAATTAATAGGCCGGTAGCCAGGTTTTTAACCTCAGAAAAGGATCTGTTTCGTCCTACGAACGTGTGAGGACCTGTGAGCCAAAGGGCCTCTGCTGGTATGACTTCTGGGTGACCCCTTAAATGGTCCAACGTGAAAAAAATTATCTGGAACGGTGCACGTACCACAGGCAACCCAGTGTACCCTCACGGAGGATCAAGATTTTTATTCCGTGTTGGTAAGTCTTGCCTGTTACTCCGTTTCTAAGGATGTCTTTGTGCATAGAGTCTTCTGCGCGTATTTTGTTAGGTTTGAGGGGGTACTGGAAATGCGTAGATCTGTCTGGTGGACATGTACACAGTAGAATATTTAAGACCAGCGGTCACGAAAAACCGAGCAAAATCTGAATTTTGTGGCAGAAGTAGAAAACGGGATTTCCTTCATCTTTAGTGTATGACTAACCTTTAAGTAGGTAAACAATGTGGTGCTGTTAAACCTTGCCTAAAACCCCCTTATTCGGGGAAAATTAAGAAAAGCGATAAGAGGGTTGCATGTCGCGAGCTTCGCCTAATACAAGACCCAAAAACCACAACTTTTAAAAGAATCTACGTTTGTTTAAAGCGACGCATGAAAATATGTGGATGCTTGCCATCGAAAGGAGACCTCTTTCTGACCCGAAAAACAAGAGTTTTATCGCTCATAAGGTATTTGGCGATTTTATACACTACTGGCGAGTACTTCATATGGCATTTTAATACCAAAAGTCAAAGGCACTTTTAGGCATGTGGTGTAACTTGATATTTCTTGAAACCTCGGCTTTCAATAATCGGAGCCTTAAGCGAAATCATGTCTGAAAACCAGCCCGGGTTCTTGTTTTGACTTTCCTCCAGATGCTGTTAAAGTTGACCACTTTTCATTTCGAAGTGACAAAAGGAATGGTGGTAAACAATCTACTGTGAAACGTCTACGGCTACAAAAGCTTCGATAATGCCACCGTCATCCTCTTTTTGGGCTTTGCCGCTCTGGTGCCATTGTCCTTTCCTTTCTGTGAGCTCAGACTGAAGAGGAAAGATCGAAAACCCTTCGTCTTGCCTTCAATTCTTTTTCATGACATCGAAATTGGTTAAGGCGCAAGGTCAAATTTCACGTCAGGTTGCATGACACAAGTGGGCGTGAAGTGATTGAATTTTAAAGTTGGCGTTTTTTCACATGGTCGCTTTTCCTCTCAGTTTTTTTTTTCTTTCATGCCCTTGGCAGTGATATACGTGCCTTGCACACCTCAAGATGTAGTGTCAACCCCAGTTAGTTTTGGTAGGATGAGGACTGAGCAATGCACACGATGTCTTAAACGCTCGCGAGTGCGAAAAATGTAATTAACCCAAAGAAAAGAGCCAGAAGCCATTTTTGTAACAAATTTATTAAGGATATTCTTTGGCCGTGATAAACTCGTTAAAGCTTGATGGCCCGAAACCGAAACAATCCTAGCGTTTCCACGCCCCATGCGGTGAGCTTTTGCAATTCTGACATATATTTATTATCACACCAATATCATACGACCTGTCAATGGTATCTGGATTACTCTAGCTGCTCCTTACTCGTCGGTTCACTGGCTTAAATGGCATATTTCCTTTTTAACAGGGTTGTTCTTTAATCTTGCTGAAAACTGGAACGCGGCATTATTTCGGTATCCTCAACAGTATGAAGCCTGCAAACCAACTAATGTCACGTGACCTACAATCGATTACCAACGAATAAAATCGTCTCTACGAAATGTGGAGTAATAACTGAAATTAACAGAACTTCCTTCGGGTATCAATCTCTTACATACTTGTTACTCTTTATGAAGTGGCCTTGTTAGCAAGTCTATCATTATTGATGATTGCGTAATTAAGGGAAACAGGTCACGTGACTGAAAAATATGAATAGCGTCTTATGTAACTTTCAAATATAACCGTACAAGGGAGAATATGGTTGTGGTTGCTGTGTTCAACAAATATGTTGTATAACCTTCCCCCATTTTAGAAAACGAATTTCGTGACGTCACTAAGTGATGTCACGTTTTACTAACAAGCATTGCCATCTAATATGTCTTGTCAGTTTAAAAAAAACCTTGATGAATCGCTTCAACTATATGAAGTCAACGCTACTTAACAACAGAATTTCAAAATTCTTGGCAGGGGTCCTACAGGGCCTTATTCTCTTAAGCTCTAAGCGTTAGACAGGATTCTAGTTTTAATAGAAACGGGCTTTTGGACTGAATAGCCCTTTTCACGGTTAGTTTTTCTCATTTGCATTAAAATGTAATCTAACGTGGGTGCGAGGCAATTTCGGGTTAAAACTACAAAATAGCCCGAAATTGCCTCACATACATGCTAGATTACATTGTAATGCAAATGAGAAAAACTAACCGTGAAAAGGGCTATTCTCTAACAAAGATGTGGGCATGTTTAGTGATTTTCCCCACAGGTGACAATGAGCACTGCCTTCAGCAGCAGAGGATGGCACACGCAAGTATCAGTCAACTTATTAATCCTGACATGAGCAGCTGCTACAGAACGCAGACAATTTCTCGATATAAGGCCTTTTCAGCCTGACTTTTATCTCACCAACGTCAGGTCCACACTGCTCACACATTCTCTTGAGCATTGTTACGTTAAATTGTTTTAGCTTGTCATGCTTGGCAAGGTCGCAGATGTTATGACAGTCAAACACAATAGGGTGCTGCAATGCAACTTCCCTCCGCACTTCATTACTAAGGTCTTCAAGAGCACTCTCAATGACTGCAGCCTCGTTAAAAACATCATCGTTGTTGTCTGGGACATCAGATAAGCTCTTCTTTGCTGCTAGGCGACTGAAAAAGCTAGTTATTTGCTGGCTGCTTAGGAACTCATCCCTACTGAATAAACGTTCTCCATCAGTATCTCTGGCGTTCATCATGTCCCTTGCAACAACAACTGCATCAGCTTTGCATCCTGTTGTCTCGCCAATGTTGAACTTTGCCGTCAGGTATTCTTTTTGTCTGGCATTGAAACGAGTCCTTCGCGTCTGAGAAGACCTCAATGCCCAGCCCATTGATAAAGTAGGTTGCACTGGAATTTCGCATAACACATCTTGGGTACACTGTACAGTTGGAACTCCAACGTTCTGTACCTCCAGTCTCTCGGCATAGCCAAATATTGCTCGGTCTAAAAGTGGTTCCCGTTCAAGTGCGAACGTATGTTCTCCGGAGTCCAAATGCTGTTCCAGATACGAGTAACGTTGGTATTGTTTTACGCATCCCTGTTCTGGACACGAAAAAAGGCGGACATCTGGTTGTTCTGTTTTCAACTCTTCGGTATCCGACCTTTCACTGGTATCTTCATCTTCAGCCTTCTCTCCGAGAACATTTTCTTTTCGTTTGGATTTTACAGACAAGAAATCCCCCGTTACATCGTCATTGTTCACTTCAGTTAAGCATGGAACTTCTGAACTGTTTGGCACCGTTAGTTTCTTCCACGGAATCAGTTTTCCCGAGCCAATTTTGTAAGCTTG
>NC_090887.1:31048751-31071251 GCF_036669925.1 Montipora capricornis | reverse complement strand
AACACCTGGCTGTCATGGCTTTACTATTGAATTTTACCGTTTCTTCTGGAATGCCATTGGTCCAATTATGGTTGATAGCTTTAACTATGCCTTTGAAAATGGTGAAATGTCAATCTCACAAAAATGCGGTATTATATCGCTAATACCAAAGAAAGACAAAGATAAGAAGTACCTCAAAAATTGGAGACCAATCTCTCTACTGAACAATGACTAAAAAATTGTTACAAGGGCTTTAGCTTTACGCCTGGAAAAAGTGTTACCCACGATTATTAGCCCAAATATTAATAGCCCAGGATACGTAAAAGGAAGATATATAGGTGAGAGCATCAGAATCATAACAGACATGATGTCCATTACTAAAAAAAAAAAAACATTCCAGGCTTAGCAGTCTTTCTTGATTTTGAAAAACTTTCGATTCTATCGAATGGTGCTACCTTCAAAAATGCCTTGAAACTTTTAACTTTGGTCCTCGATTACGACAATGGATTACAGTCTTGTACAATACCATATCAAGTTGCGTTTTGAACAATGGCTTTGCCACCAAACATTTCAATCTAAGCAGAGGTGTCAGGGAAGGTTGCCCACTTTCTGGGATCCTCTTTGTTATTGGTGTAGAAATTGTAAGCAATGCAAAAGAAGGTGTTCAAATTAATCCAAATAAAGCTATAAAGATAACCCAGTACGCCGATGACACAACGGTTTTCGTGAAAGATATTCGGTCTGTTCATAGCCTCTTTGATCTGCTGCAACAATTTGAGAACTGTTCTGGTCTACGAATAAACCAATCTAAATCAGAAATACTTTGACTGGGATCATTGCGTCAGAGAAAGGATTCCATTCTAAAATTAAAATTAAGTGATGAGACTGTATACGCCTTGGGTGTATATTTTTTTATATGATGAAGAACTTGCCACTAAAAGAAACTTCTTTAAAAAGTTGCCTAAACATAAAAAGTTACTGAACATTTGGTCGTCTCGAGACATACCTATATATGGAAGAGTAAAACTTTGGCAATATCTAAACTAACTTTCATCTGCAGTGTGTTAGACACCCCAAAAGGGTTTACAGATGAGGTAAACAACACAATATTTGATTACATATGGAAGTACAATAATCCAAAACTCAAAAAAAACACTCATCAAAAATAAGAAGAATGGAGGACTAAATATGTTAGATTTTACGCTATTTGATAACGCGTTAAAGATAAGTTGGGTAAAGCGATTATGTGCTAACGATGAAAGACCATAGAAATTTATTCCACTATCCTTACTTTCCAATGTTGGTGGCAGTCTTCTTTTCCAGTGCAACTATAAAATTCAATATCTACCCTTGAATGAAAACCTACCAAAATTCTATCGAGATATAATTTCCCACTGGCAGAAAATTAAGAACATTAACCCGAAAACAAAAAGAGATGTGTTAAATCAAACAATATGGAACAATCAGTTTATTCGAGTGAACAAGTTATCTGTTTTTTTCCTCGGCTGGAATAAAGTCGGCATGAAAAACTCTCCTGCCTTTTCGAC
Source organism: Montipora capricornis (assembly GCF_036669925.1). NCBI lineage: Eukaryota > Metazoa > Cnidaria > Anthozoa > Scleractinia > Acroporidae > Montipora > Montipora capricornis. The sequence continues at coordinate 31,069,725 of NC_090887.1, read as the reverse complement.
AACGAAAGTAACACTTTGTTGACTTTCACAACTTTTATGCAGAAATACAACGTCAAGAGCAATTTTCTACAGTACTACAGCCTTCTATCTGCAATACCACAGGAATGGAAAAGTATGTTAAAGCAAGAATGTTTTCTACCACCAACTGAAAATGTCCCACTTTCAATCCAAAAGCTCACATGCAAAACAATTTACAATACTTTACTAAATTACCAGCACTTTCCTCCTCCAACTGCAGAAAAAAGGCTCATTGAATATGGCTTTAACTTTCGAGAAAGACAAAAAAATACTTACTTCCTTTTCGTGTTACAAATGAAGTAAAATTATCCGTGTTTCAATATAAAATAGTTCATAATATTTTGTATACTAATAAAATTTTGTACAAGATGAAAAAGAAACAGCAACCAGATTGTTGTTATTGCCATGGCATTGATCAAACACCACTCCATTTATTTGTGGAATGTTCAATTGCTAAATCGTTTTGGAATAAATTTACAAATTGGTACAATGCTACATGTGGAGGAAACATTGCTTTGGAGCAAAACGAAATTATATATGGTGTCTTAAGACACACATCGTCTTGTTTAACTCTGAATCACCTAATCATAATTGGAAAATATTTTCTTTATATTAACGGAGTACATGATGAAAAACGACCCCTGTTCACAGATTTTGTAAGCCTTGTTTACGAAAAAGTTGAATTAGAGAAATACATTGCGATTACGACAAACAAGCTACTTTCTTTTACTAAAAAAATGGTCCAACTTTGTAAGCAACTAATCATTAATTATAGTAATTTAAAAGTAACTGTATTGTAGTATTAGTATTGTCCTTAGTAGCGTTAGTATCGCATTGTAAATAGTTCTGTATTTCGTCAAGTCGTTTGTTTTAGTATCGTGTTGTAAAGTAGTGCATGTATAGTCAGTGTAATATTAGTAGCGTAAGTAGTGTAAGTGTTGGAAATAAATTAAAATTAAATTTTAAAAAATAATAATAAAAAAAAAGGAATAAATATTCCTGAATTTTTCCATATCAAATGGCATGCCGTTTTCCCAAGCCCCCTTTCTGCTCTTGCCACTTTTGCTGGCTGATCATGTTTTGAAAGTGGAAGTGGAACTTGGCATTTATTTCATCCTTGACGCCAGCCGATGCCGAGAGATGAGCGGTGATGCGAACAAATAGTCATTTCCGAAAGTTTTAACTCTGTGTCGGAAAAAAATAGCCGCTCTTGACAGAATAAGTTCAATTTGCTCTCTACGTCAGTCAACGACAGGAACGATTCGTAACCTGCGATATCCCTATTACAGTTTATAAATGGAAATACTTCCGTTGATTTTTTCCTGTCTTTCGGGTCAAAAGAACAACGACCTCCTATTATGGAGCTGAAAGAACACTTCACTTCCATGATGGCTACAAATTTAAGCTTACGTTTTCTCATTCACGGCAATTAAAAATGAAAGTATAATTAAGTTTATTTCGCGGATTGTTATTGTGATTACGCATGCAATATACTACTCTCTTGCACGGTTTATTTCCGTATTGTTCACTGGATTTTCCCAAACCCGAGGATCTTAATTTATAGCTGTAGACTATTTTTTCCCGTTGCCTGGCATTGCTCTTATTTGCAAAGAAAACGTTTGTGGTACAGGTATTTTGCGGAGTGTAATTGACACCCACATGTTGTTACCGGCTCGACTTTGTCAACTCAAGTTAAGGCAAAACTTAAACCATTTTCACGAGAAAAGACATCGTTATATTAAAGAGGATTTTTTCCCGAGGCCCAAATTTACGTGTGGTGGCAAAGCCGATGGCTGAATGACTTTCAGTATGTTCCTCTAGGAAAAAAAGTCCGCCTTGTGTCACAATATTAAGGAATATTAAGGCCGTTGGCAAAACCCAGATCGGACCGGACCGGATCGGATCGGATCGGACCGGATCGGATCGGATCGGATCGGATGGCATCGGATCGGACTGGATCGGATCGGATCGGATCGGACTGCCAGAAACTGGTCACCAGGATCTTCTCGGTCGGTAGTGGTCTAGAGCTAAATTCCCGCGAAAACTAGACACGTGATTTCTCAGGGTTAAGATGGCGGACAGGGAGGTAAGTCGAATTCTCGTATTTCGTGTTTTATCTTTCGTCAATACGTCGCTTTATTTAACACTGGGTCTAATTGAATTCAGTATTTTTCCAGAGGACGCGACCAAGAAATCTTAAGAGGCATTACGAGGAAAGGTATGATTGTGATGAATTGTTTATCAGTGCTTTACATCAATGTTTTCATGTGAGCTACATGTTGTCTGACAATCTACTAATTTATCCGTTTATTCGTTACTTTTTCATGTATGACATACAAACATATGTCCTTTACGTATTCAAAGAAAAATTTTCCTTGAAGATGTTTTGTTTCAAAATGAATAAAGAACGCTGATCAGCTCGGCCCAACAATGGCCCACCGGAATTTCAGGTGTTCATTTGCTTTCAGCTTTGCCTGGAAACTTTAGTCGAATCATAACAGCTATATCCTATTTGAATGAAAAGAGAAAGTATAATTGTGTAAAGTCAACTGTTTTGTTTTGATATATTTTTTACTGAAGGCTTGTAAGGCTTAGAAATGAAAGTGGCACTTGTGCATTGAATTGCGAAGAAAAGATGTTTACTCTTTACATTAACGATCTTCCCTCATGTAGTTTGTTTTCAAAACCGATAATGTATGCCAATCATACGACTCTTATCTCGTCTGGGGAAGATCCATATATCCTTGAACACAAAATGAATTATGATTTGAACTTAATCCTGTTATGGCTTACAGCAAACGAATTAACTCTCTGAAGAAAACTAGGTACATGCTCATAGGGAGTAAATTTAAGTTATCACAAATTACATGACAAAAAACAAAAGACTTAAACAACTGGCTGTGATTATGTATAAAATCCACAATAATCTTTCCCCATTGTACCTGAGGCGGATTTTTACCAACACATCAGGCGTACACGTACACAATCTTAGAAACTCTGAGATAAATGACTATGTCTCCAGACCAAGAACGAAATACGCAAAATGTAGCAAAATGTTCTGTTCTGTGGAACAAGATTCCATCGAAAACCAGACACCTACCTAGTTTAAAACTATTTAAAACCCCACTACAGTGTAATTGGGAAAGATGATTTTTAGTGCACTGTAAATCAGAGAAATGTTTATTATATAGGTTTTTACTAAAGGCTAGTTAATGAGTTTGTTAGTTAATGTAATGTTATTCTGATGATATACATAATTTATCCTTTGTAACTTTTCACAAGACTCCTAAGAACACCATATAAGATTTCGTGTTTAAATAAATATTGATGATGATGATGATGATGATGCTGTTCAACTTATCACTAAAAGTGGCCAATATTGCACACTCTCGGATTTCTTGTTTAGAAGATTCTCGAAAGCAAATTAAAGTAACTGCAAAAGATAATGAAATTTTGTTGGAAACTAAACTTTTACTTGGTTTGTCACTTTTTGTCTTACTTGTAATCTACCTCATCTTTGCAGAGTTGAAGGATTTGAGTACGACCAGCAAGAGGTAAGCTTTACATTTCTCATCTTTAAACCAGGCTTTCAAGGGTCAGTATGTCGGTAGATGAGTGGGAAATGCAATTACATTATATGAAAGACATGTTCCAGCCTATTGTAATGTGTGTTACAAGTACTTTTAATAGTGACAACACTTCAATCTCTTTTTGCTTAGTCAACTTAATATATCATAATTATGTAGTATAACCAATCATATCCCTTCAGAGTTTTGAGCAGCTTGCTATTCTTCAAGTGGTTGCTATCACCGCCGAGTATGTACCCAGCCAACAATACACTGATAGGACGGTGGTATGATGACGTCATATTTAGGGTCATTGGCTTACAAAAGTAGGAAACTGACCAAAATAATGCCAAATTCTCTCAAATTACATAACCATTAGATCCTTAGCAACGCACCCCAAAAAATACGTCAGTGGGCCCTTAAGTGCGGCTTTTTTTTTTACCCTCCCAACCATGATATACCACAGAAGACAGACCACCACACCGGGAACTGCCGTGCCCTACTCTTTGCGACAAGTGTGCGGGTTCTTTTACGTCCCACAGGATTATGAACGGGACCTCCGGCTTATCGTCTTTATCCGAGAAGACTAGTGAGTCTAACCATTTGCAGATGTAATTACAAAAGGAAGCACTTTCTCCTCAGTTATTTAAAGACCCTGAATGTTGATCCGGCAGGACTTGAACTCACGACCTCCCGCGTGACTGCCCGGTGCTCAACCAACTTAGCCACCGGTGCGCGGTGCGCGGTCCTCTCTCTGGAGAACCATTTGATGTTTTGGTTAAAGTGGATAGTGTTGTATTTTTTTCTTGTTGCATGCAATGGTTAGCCAAAGTTTGTATGGTACCTTAAAAGAAAAACTTTATTGAGCACCACCCTCCCCCCCCCCCCCCACCCCGATTGAGCAGCCTCATTCAGATAAACCCCCTCTCTTTTGCTTTTGATAATAAGCATCCTGACGATTGTCTGAGAAAATAGGACATTGGAGAAGAAAGATCAATTCTGATGAAAGAATGATCTAGGGCGAACCATACTCATTAATTCCTTTGGTCACAGCAGTTCACAAGTATTGTAATAGACCAATTTCGATGTATTAAAATTCAGCTTAAAACAATTAACATTATTTCCAGGCTCTGGGGAATGAAATAAGGATTTGTATGGGTTCTTTCCCCAGAGCATAAGGTGAGGTCACGTTCTTTGTCTAAGACTGATTTTTACCGAAATTGGTCTACTGTTAAGGTACAAGTCTTGTCAATCAAACCACAAAAAAGTTCAAATTTCATCTCAGGCACCACTCTGTTTTTCAACCAGTAACCCAGGCTATCTCTCTTCTGTTCCCTTTTCGTTAAGAGTGCAGACCCTGGTTGCACCTGTTCACGTGACTTCCCATGAGACCCGGACAAAGTGCTCCCTTCTTCTGGTAGGCTCACTCTGTGAAATAAAGACTTTCCAATATATGTGGCCAAATTGAAATATCTCGGAAGAACTGCTAAAGGCTGAAGGGAGTTTTTCTTTTTGTCAAAATCAGAGATCCAAAATTATATAACAAACGTATTAGATCTTGCATATCATATCATGCATATCTTGCATATCATGATCTTGCATATCATGAATCGAAAAGAACCGATATCAGCATGTATACTGTATAAAGCCTTCGTTTCACCAGATCAAAAGCTCTGTTTGTCAAAAACGTATGGCCCAGCTCACTATATTTTCAACATTACTACCTCTCCCTAACAGCAAATATTTTACCACCCAGATTTTGGATGGTCACGTGATCAGGTCCAAACCGCATCTTCCTACTATGGACGATAAGAGAGGATATGAGAAAGAGTCTGAGTTCGAAGCTGAGGGTTCTTATAGTAAAATAGGCTCGTGAAGTAACGTCACTATTCCCACTCTCCCTAACTGTTGCTTTCCTCGTGGCACTTTATCTTTGGTTATTTTGAGATCCTGAGTGATAATTTCTCCCGCACCATAGTCTAGTGCTGTACCAACGGCAGAAAGCAGGGTAAAGAGAGTTGTAAAAGTTATCAAGACATACTGAAAACTAATGCTGCTTTTCTTTTGAAGGTCGTTGATCTAACTCTGTCAGACAGTAGTCCGGAAAAAAAAAAAACCCTCTCTTTACAAATGGAGACACTATGAATCCGGTAGCTCAAGTGACGACCCTTGTCAAAGTCCTTTAAGGGGTGTCGGTGATTTCTACAATGGTAACAAAAGCATCCCAATCTTCACGAGACACAAGACAACCTTTACCACTGAAGGAATGGTTCAACTATTGTTTAACGCAACGAACGATGCTCTGAAATGTATTGAGTGTCCCAAGCAAGTTCAGATGAACGCTGTTTTCCTAATTGATTTACGACGCATTCCGCTGGACGACCTTCGAGCAGATGGATTGCCACAATATGACAACTATGATGGCAAACGGACCATACCTGTTGATGTTGAGGATGACGACAATGGCGAATTGAAAGTGGCTGTTATCAGTTTTGATCAAGCTAATTCATTACCAAAAGCTAGGTGTTATTACCTGGAACGTTTATACCACAGCTGGAATGTCGAGCAGAACAACAAGTTTCATAGGCGAATCATGCATGTAAGAGACGAAAATGGTGGCATCGTCAACAATGTAGCATGCGTTCAGTACATCTACGATAAAGAAGAGATGAAATTTGCAATGAAGCCTCATAAGAGTTCCAAGATTGGTAGAGGCACGCCATACACGAGAACAAAGCCATCAATTGTGCGAAACCTTGATCGTAAGCTTACAACGGTAGGACCAAAAGATGCAGTGTCTATGGCAACACAAGAATCGGGTGGAGTGATAAAAGTTGGATGTTTAAGTGACCTACCACGTGGACCACGACAAGCATATTATCGTAACAAGCTTCACAAAGAAACTTTACCTTGTCACGTGAAAGGTGGAGTGCAACGGGATGAATTGCTTGAGGTTTTGAAAATGAAAACCGACAAGGAACCCTTCGTTCGAAAAGTCACAATCGAGAAGGAAAACACAACGATTGTTATCTCCTCAGAAGAACAACTGAAAAACTTGACGAAGTTCAGCACCTCGGAAATTGACTTTTGCACTGTGCAGATTGATCCCACGTTCCGCCTGGGACCGTATCAATGTACCCCCATATCATACCGTAATCTGACGATGAAGCGAAAGCGCACGGGCAAGAATCCTCTGAGATAAGGACCAGTACTTATGCACTACCGCAAGGACCAGAATACGTACATGGGTTTTCTTCAAAGTCTCATTGTATTGAAGCCAGGACTGCAAGGAATGTTATCTACTGGGACTGATGGTGAGCAAGCACTGGTGAATGCCATAGAAGCTAAGCTCCCAAATGCGCACAGCCGGAGTCTGCGTTGTTTTCGACACTTGCAAGATAACTTTAAGCGAGCATTGACGTCATATGGGATGGTCGGAATGCAGAGGGGATTAATTGAAGAAGTTGTGCAGAGGGGATTAATTGACGAAGTTGATGGTGATGGTTTTTACCATCCCGGACTCTTGGACGCCGAGTCCCCAGCGGACTTCGATGCGAAACTTGGATCTTTAAAGGAGGAATGGCAGGACAGGGGTGATCATACTGAAAAGGTCTTTAAATGGGTAGAAGGTAGAGCTGATATGATGAAGTCGAGAATGGTCGCTAGTGTGCGCAGGGAAGCCAGGCTTCCACCAATGACCAAGAACAGAGATATCCCTTGTCATTTTCGTACCAATGACGCCGAGTGCAACAACAGCCGACTAAAATTAGTAAAGAAGCACACTGAGTCAGGTTTCAGTGGCACCATCGAGGCCGTTCGAAATATTGCGAATAGCGAAAGTGAAGAATTTTCTCAAGCGGTTGCCGGTGTGTCTGGAGATTATGAACTTCGCGAAGATTTCCAGAAGTTTGTGGTACCAGATTTCCTTTCAAGGTCAGAGGAAGAGCGAAGCCGATACATTCGCAAGCTAACTTTGGCAACCATGGAAGAGCTCTATGCAGCAGACGGGCCTGAAGCCTTTGGGTGGATTGCTAATAGTGAATACGACAATGCGAAGTCCCAGCCAAGTTCAGGAGTTGAAATTGACTGCCACACAGAATCAATACCCAGCGTCAGTGTGGACAGTTTCCATCTCTTGGAGGAAGATCCCCGACTGGAAGGTATTTCAAGTAGCACTCTAAAAGCAATGGTCAAAAAAGCCAGTCTGCTGTTAGCCAAGAAAGGTGTCTGGCGAGGACCACCGACACCAGATGGAAAAGCATCATTTTCAGTTTCAAGCCTCTCTCAAGAAAGACCTAACTATGTGATAATGGACAGGACCAATGGCAAAGTGGAGTGTGAGTGTGCAAACTGGAAGTCTCTGAAGATGTGTTCACACGCTTTAGCAGTTGCGGAACGAGAAGACGCCTTGCACGATTACCTAGATTTCTATGCCAAGCAGCCAATGTCCAAGAAAGGAAACCTTACAGAAGTAAGCAACCTTGATGTGAATGTTGGTCCACTTGGCCGGAAAGGGAGACGTGTATGTACTCGATCGAAGACAACCCCATCAGCTACAGTTACAGTCCCCTCAAACAGGCAGAATTCCTCCAGTCCTCCAGCCCCCAACAAGTACAGTCTAAGGTGGCTTTCGGAAAGCAAGGCATATCAATGCTATGGTTGCAACTCGGCCTTCCGTGTGCCTGGTCAAGTTCCTCCACCTCCGAAGGACGTGGTAGCTGCAAGCAGGAAAACTCCAAGTACGTTATGGACCAACTCATTACCACCTAAGACAAGATTGTATAAAGGAGAAGAATGAGGACTTCAATCCAGTTACGGATTTAGTGCTGTCACCGACAGACTATGAACATTTTTTGCCAGCACTTGAAAAGCTTTTGCAACAAGAGTTTGGCATAGAGCTCTAAAAAAGCCTCTATTTGGTCGATGTCATTCAAAATTGAAATGTCATTATCATCAATTAAGCCCAAACTACCATGCTCTACCGTGGACTCATAAACCTGTTAAATTGGGCCAAATAGGAATTTTGGATGACGTCAGTAAAAGGCCAACTAACTAAAAGTCGTTTTGGAGACACTTCAAACCGCTTTTAAAAGAACAGAAGAGTATGAAACTCTCACGTGTAGATCAAATGAAAATCACCAATTTCAACATTCTCGAGTGATTGCTACGATGATAATGGTTCGTATAGGTAATCGCAATGGGTCCTAGTAAAATTAAGGAGTAATATCACTTGTGTTTTCAGAAGTTGCTGAAATTGCCCGAGTCGCGCAGTCAGCTAAGCGGAGTTAAAACACTCGTTCGCTCGAGCTCGGAAACAAAACAACTGACAAACAGGCAAGCAAGTCAACTTGTTCTTTGCGTCCAAATGTTAAGACGAAGTTGTTTTGCTCAAACAGAAGAAACCAACTGAATGTGGAAAAGGTACGTTCAGCCAATCAGAAGCAAGTATTTTTGGCGCTCGGCCAATTGTGAGCGAGTAATTTTCCCCGCTTCTCAAGCAAAATTAAGAAAAAATGCCCTCTTCATTGACCAATCAGTATTCAGTAACTTTGCCCTCTATGTTATTACATCTGTTAATTTGAGAAAATGACATGTCCCATATGAGGTGTTTTGGATCGCATTACGTTTGGTTTAGTTTAATATGTTGAAATTTACACGCTACCCATTAATAGCCAAGTAGCAACGTATAAGCCTTCCCCTGGCTTCAATAATTTCGCATAGTTGAAAATCATCGCAACTTCTTCAAAACAATGAAAGCAGGTTGAAGGGCCAATCAGGAAACAAGAATACAAATTTGTCGGCGAGGACGCCGCTATTTATTATAGTAAGTTACAATGAACTTCATCTGCTCAATAGGCCTTTTGCAGCGATTCATTAAATGTGACATTTTAACCTGAAGCTGCAAGAATTCCAGTAATGAACAGATGATGTATCACTCAGGCAGTAGGTAAATCTTTATATGAATACCACTGCGGGTCCAGATTTTATAACCCATTTAATACTCTTAAGCTTTGCAGTATTTTTGTTTCAACCTAAAATATTTTGTCCTCCAAAGAGATATTCGTAATTAGAAACGTCTGAGAAGGAATTCAGGTTCTTATATTTATTGCAGGTAGCATAAGCTATGATAGATCAACAAGGAGGGAAATTTGAAACCGACTTAACCAACTTAATCAGAACTTTACGAAATGAGATCACGTGACGAACTGATGCAAAAAGGCCTATTAATTTTGTCTCAGTCAGTTGCCCAGAGGAAAGTAATTTCCATCATTTATCAAAGAATGAATTGTTATATAGTTCATACAAAGCAAACTGTACTCTCCCAGTTGGAAAACGTTTCGTTAGTCTGGATCTTAGCACTTTACTATTTACTTTTGAACACTGGAAGGCCTCGCTCGATCGAAGTTGAATGTTAATTCGTTTGAACCACTTACCTGAACTTTAAGGGATTTCAAAGTCTTTTTCCAATCCGTCATTTCAACCTTTGCGTTTTATCAACTGATATTTCCGCGCAGGAATCCTAAAGATGGCGATTGAAGTAGTTGCAAAATGGTGAAATTGATGGCGTCTTACACGACAGAAAACAAAAACGCTTGGGCATTCGTAAATACCAGTTTCGGCTGACACGGCTCGGGTTTATGTTAGCTTGTGTACATCCGCCTCCTCCCCGATCTTTCCCAGGGGAGGAGGCGGATGTACACTGGCTAGTTAATGTTCACACAAATTCAGTTGCTTGCTGTAGATATAAAGATCCATCTGAAGAGCAATTTCATATTTCCAGTGTGGTTTATAATCTGACACATGACCTTTATCCGGGCATGAAAATAATGAGTAGTTGTTGTTCACCACGTGCTTGTATGAAAGTCACTAGCGTAGACCATGACACAATGAAAATATGAGCTTTTATATTTACTTCTTGAGAGTTATTGGGACAATTCCTTACATCGTATCTTTCCCCTTCATAATTCGCTTCAGAATCCGTAATCACCTCTGAAAAAAACCTTATCGATGACTCTCAATAAATGAGGAGATGACTACAAAAAAGAGAAAGTCTCAGGGATTACATATGTCTATTTTTGGCGGGGAACTTTGTTGATCCGGTCGGATCCGATCCGGTCCGGTCCGGTCCGATTCGATCCGGTCCGATTCGATCCGATCCGATCCGATCCGATCCGATCCGATCCGGTCCGATCCGATCCGGTCCGGTCCGGTCCGATCCTGATTTTGCCAACAGCCCGATATTAACGCAAGCATCACGAATGCTTCAAGCTGGCAGAGTTCACTGAAATGTGAGTAATTTCAAAAGTGTCTTGTGAAGCACATTACGGATAACCCAACCTGATTCTGAGATGTTATTCAGAACTGCTCAGGCACACTTTTGAGCAAAACAGTTATTGCGGGATTTGTCGTGTGCAAACAGAAACCATTTTCCTAAACGTTGTTTTGTTTTCCCAACCAAAATCCCATTAAGTCAATATCTTAGTTGTCAATGGTGAATACTTCCTTTATTAATAGAGAGTGTTAAAACACCGGGGTTTTTCGTTTTGTTCGCGGACAGCAAGACAATTTCATTGACCACTTTCAAACCTGTTGCGGGTACTTTCGGGATCCTTGCGGGTTAAATTAGTTTTTCTCAATTCTCTCACAATGAAAGCGGTCCTAAGGGAAGGGAAACATAACACGTTTCTTTCCTATCAAACGACTATTTGTGGCCAAAAACTGGGAGAAAACATTTTTTTTTATTTCTGCCACCAAATGCTCGGTATTTCCTGACCGCTGCTCTTAACGTTTTATTACAATCATCCAACATGAAATGTTCGACTGATTATTTCTCAGTACAGCAATCTTTAATTTCCTTTTTCTTTTATTTGCAAGAAAGTCTTTACCAAATCACTTATATTTAAACTTATGTAGTTATATATATACTTATAAATGTGGAGGTCGAGTCAACCTTGGCGTAAAATGCTCAATGCTGTGGTAGCAGAGCTAAGTATACATAAGTTGAAAGATTAAAGAGGACGCATCGATTCTCTGTTACTCTGAGTTTCGCGCCTAAGCGCTCGTCAGGAACCATTATATATACTATATAATGGTTCGTCAGGAACCATTATATATACTATTATATATACTTATATATAATTATATACTTATATTTATTTTGACCTTACTATTTTTGTGGAAAAAATATCTTTGTGGGTCAAGTTGAGTTTAGCCGGACAATGCTAATTAAATCAAGACTTAAAAATTCAAGCAACAACTTGGTGCGAAGAAAATCAGTTACACAAAACAATTACACTGCAAGAGCGAATGTCCGTAAGGCTTGAGCAGAATTGGAAATGGTCAAAGAAAACCTTCTTTCATATTTCGTGTGTAGTTAGTCGTTGGGATGAAACTACTCACAGGGCATTTGTTTGATTTCTCACAAAAACCTTCAAAAAGCATTTTTCGACACATTTTGCACCTTAAAAATTAGAGTTTTGTTAGCAAAATATTTGAAAGAGCAGATCAACATGCAGTTTAAAATCTACTTATATCATAGCAAACTTTCATCCTTCCTCTCAAGCTAATGGTATCAGTTTTTTCACCTTTCCCCCCAGCCTTATCATTTACAAGGGGTTTCAAGAGACATTTTTTCAAAAAGCTGAAAATAAATCACGTTCTAATAAACTTTTTTTCTTCCTGGTGTTCGGATTTTGATCAAAATTAAAAGTGGATGTGAATAGTTTACTCTTTGCGAATCGTTGAATGCTAAAAACTCCGCGGCCAATCAATTTCAAATGTATACCAAGACAAACTTATAATATTTCGTACTTTTTATTCGCGATTGTCTTTCCTTCAAATAATATTAATACGGCGATTTCACCCAAGAACGTTAGAATATCTCCTATAGATTATAGTTATGCAGGTTTGACAGTCAGATATCAAGCACATTTGCAGTTTTTATCTTTCTAAAATCACATCTTCTGGCAAACCGTTAATTTCTGCAAATTACTGTCTTAGCCATCATTGATTCATTCCTCACGGGACCATTAGAACCCGCAAATGACCAGCTCCCAACGTCAGTGGCTTTATAGCTAACCCCGTTGAAGTCCTGATTTTTTCAGGCTTCTCTACGCAATTGCAAGATTGCGTTCATAACTGCGAAGATCATAGTTTCACTTGAATTTATATCCGCAGTTCATATGATTCATTTCATATACCATTACATCAATGATATTATAATTCACAAAGGCAGAAAATATAACAGAATCCAGCGAAACATTTTATTGAAACAAACAACATAGGATGTACTAAAACGCCATTCGCATTGCCATGACTTTCGACGCCATTGCTGGTTAACGAAAACAACAAACTCACTAGGCAGAATGTATATTTATATTTAATTAAGTTAGCACAACAGAAAGACGCTGACCTCATTTTGACACGAAGATGCTTTACTATTGCCATAAAAACTATCCAGTTAAGCTCGCATACTATAAAACATAATGAATTTATAAAGGCCACCTTTTCCAGCGAAAAATGTTTTGAACAAACAGCATATCTGCTATTAGAGGCAAAACCCCCTTCCTATTTCATTACGTGCGTGAGGAGAAAAAACTCAATCGTGTCAAATATGCGCAATATTACAACAAACTAAAATTTCAAGATCAAACCGTTTCCATGAAGAACCTTTTCCTCGAATAATGAAGCACAAAATAGACGACAAACTTTCTTTCAAATAATTCTTGGCTGTGACATTTCCAATAATCTTTTTTGCCTGAAGACTGTGCAGAGTTGACTACAGATTCACTTAAGGTGTTAGATTCGTTCTATGTCTTTGTTGAACCCATAAGTTACCAGAGAATTTTTCATTTGGTTTCAGTGTTCTACATAACAGCACACTTGGTAAAATATTAGAAATGCAGCTCACTTTGATTTCGGCTCGACGGGCGACAGATTGTTGTCGAAGTCCATTACTCGTCGCTTTTAAAATTCCACCGCCTGTCTTGTTCAGTATCCAATTGACTTGCCATTATTGAGCTTCATAAGGGTATATTTTGTTCAAGGATCCACTAAAACACCATTCGCGTTACATGACTTTCGACGCCATTGCCGGTTAAGTTAATCGTTCTACTGTGTCCACCAGAGAAATCTACGCATTTCCCACTACACTCTCGATCGAAAATACGCGCAGAAGGCTCTATGCACAAAGACACCACTTAGTAGGGGAGTGACAGGCAAGACTTTTACCGAAACGGAAAAAAATAAAATAAATAAAACAAACAAATGAAACGCAGATCCCGACTGGGTTTGCCATACTGGCAACCCAGTAAAAAGGAAACAAATTAAAACGCATCTAACTTGATTGCCTATGGCAACCCAGTAAAAAAAAGAAAGGAAAAAAGAAGAAAAAAAAAGAAGAAAACGATCAAAATCCACCGATTTTTCGACTAGGTTTACCATACTGGCAACCCAGTAATAAAATATGAAATGTCACGCAAATAGTTTTGCTTGAATTGAGTCCGACTGGACAATGAGAGATGATGCTAATTTTCTAAATAGCAGCATTTCATGCACTTCTTGAGAACTGAAAATGTCTGTTAAGGTCTTTCGGAACAATAGAGTGTTTGTTTATGATGTGTTTGCCAATGGATGAGGACTGTTTAGTAAGTTTAGCCGCTCGTTGTTGCAAGTGTATGAGAGTATAGAATGTGACCGTTTGAGGGCAGTATTCTCTGGGCTGAAATATTTACAACACTACAGTCAGGTCGTTTGTTGCCTCTGAAGTTGAAGATCCGCAGCCAATACCTGCCCAAAGAGAGAACCCAGCGGTCTGAATAGTCCTGCCATTCAAAGTCCAGGATTCGGCAGAATTTGCCCGCAAACACCTGAAAGACCTGAACCTGAAGACCCGTACTGTCATTCAACCGGGTTTTGTCATTGATAAGATCCAGAGAGAAATAAAAGTGCACGAGAAAAACACCACCTATTGTTAGCCAACAACGTGTAGTTTATAAATTTCAATAGGGAGTTTGAGCACGAGACGTTTTTCAGGTGCGGGCGGCAACCGGAAATGAAAATTTTGCATAACAGGGTAGTAGCGTCTCCCAGATTTCTAACCTAATATCATCTTTAATGGAGGAAATATACTTACCAATATAAAGGTGGTAGTGACAAAACGAGTTAAAGTGGAAAACAGTTCACTTCCAGTTGCCGTGCACAGCTCAAAAACTTGGCATGCTTAAACTCCCTATTCGAAATCAGAGACGTGCTAGCTCATGACGTGACAGATCGTTGGGAAACTTGGTCAGTTCAAGGTCAAAAATAAGTTTTGTTGATGTACTTTGGATCTAATCCATTCTAAAATGAGGGAAGACAACAAAATTGTTCAGCTTTTTAAGGTTTAGGATCATGCTGTAAGATCCATCTTTCTTGATCTTATAAATATATTACAGCACGAACCCATGACTCGGAGCCAACAACTCCATTATGTTCGTGTCATGGCGTTTTCACAGACTTTTTTTTTTTTTGATTGAATTTTCCGCGACTGAGACTTCCCACAGGAGCCCGGTCACTAATTACAAGAAACTAACCAAACGTCATACGATCACCGAACCGGAACTTTCTTTGTCTTTTCGAAAAGGTAGTCCAAATTTAGATCGGTCTATAAAAATGCTGTGACATAGGCCCAGTATGGGAGTTGTAGGCACCGGCTCATGGGTTCCTGATTACAGATAAACTCCCCCTATCCGTGGGTGTCTCATTTGATAGTTCCTGATCAAGAAAGTTTAAAATTTGTGAGGAGACAATTATTGTGTCCTCGTTACAAAATGTAAATACCCCAGGGCTAACAAACTGCACAGGTTCGACTGAAAACTCGATTTTGTATCCTGTGACAGAAAGTACTTTAGAGGAGTCCTGTGTAGGCTTTCTCCATTTCTTGATAAAGTGTTGAATTCTGCTAGCTACTACAGTTGTGGTATCTGAGGAATGAGGCAAAATCTTTTCCTGGATACTCACAAGTTTAAAACCTATTTCTGCTTCTCCCTTCAACCTTCAACCTTGTTCCCAGGGTCTCCATTGTTGTTGAGAAGAGACCCTGGTTGGGGCTGGACACGTATCTCCCAAAATTTATGAAAGTTTTTTTTTTTTAATATGTGTTTTGTGAGGGGTAGCAGTGCAAGGGAGTTACAACGCATTAGATTTTGTGGCCGGATGCTTTCGCGCAGTTGTGGGTCAAAATATAACGAAGACTCTACCCCACTGGGAAAGTGCTTGTCGTGGAGAGCCACGTGACCAGCCCAAACCAGGGTCTCTCTCCTCATCGACAAAGAGACCCTGGAAACGGGGTTGGCTCGTCCTTCTGGTTGTTACAGAAGTTTCCTCTTCCTAGGGAGCGCGTTTGGAGGGAGTGTCCCCCCATGATGGAATCGAAAATTTTCCCTTTGAACTGTGTAATCCTTTTGAGGAAGATGCCATTTGGTTTGTTAGCTGTTGAGATGGCTTTTTACTCCCTTTGACTGATTTCAGGCACTCAGTAAAATCATTCCCAAACAGCCAACTGGATCTTTGCTGCTGCCGGTTGTTTTGTGCTCAATGTCCACGTAAGCTTTAAACAAATCTCGACGGCACATATTAAGATCGTGATTGGCTGAGGCTATCAATATGATAGAGTGTTCCTCGCGCTTCGTTAAGACTTGGACATTCAAACCAGAAGCTAAAATGTTCTCGAAAACCTCTGGCAGTTTTTTTTTTTCATTTAACGGCTTGTCAATCTGGTCGTTCTCAGTAACCTCCTCTTCTACGACGTCTACTAAACCAACAATTAACTGATAAGGTTGACCTGAGCTATATTTGCTCTCTTTTTGCCGAGGGCTCCCCTTCGGCTTCGCCGTTCTATTCGCTCGCGTCATCTTCGACCTCGTAAGCTGCTTTCGCTATTTAATAACGGGCGCAAAACTATTCACAACATGCGTTAGCTGATCAACGACTGTTGTTATTGTTGGAACTCTTTGTGGACCCTTAAATAAAGTTGTTATTGCTATTGTTATTATTATTATTATTATTATTATTATTATTAGTAGTAGTAGTAGTAGTAGTAGTAGTAGTAGTAGTAGTAGTAGTAGTATCATCATTATCACCATTATTATTACTATTATTATTACTATTATCATTATTATTATTATTATTATTAATTAAAAAATCGGAAATATTGAAGGATGCACGTTTAATTTGTATATGTAATAGGACTACATACTGTCCAATTTGGAAATAATTGTATAAGAAAAATTCTGAGGACAACCAAAATTGGACGAGGCCGTAGGCCGGGTCCAATTTGGCAGTCCGAGAAATTTCTTGAATCCAATTGTTTCTAAATTGGACAAGCATGTAGTCCTGTTACCTATTAATTATATGTCGTCCAAAGAACTTCGTCAAGCTCGTGTTTGGGAATCTCCTTAAGCTTTCTCACTTCGCTTCGCTCAGCACGTCACAGGTCAAAAACTTTAACCCAATTTTTTGTGCTTCTTTGAGTATTCTTGTTCTGATTATTCTCCCTCATCTCGAGTAAATCAGTAGCATCTATCTCTGGAAACCTCGCTGAAGACCTCATTTGAAACTCTGACTCGTCAAAAAGGTGGAGAGAAAAGTCGGGAAATTCGGCCATTAGCAACACAAAACAAAACCCTGCGAGCGATGATCGCTCGCTGACGTTTGAAAGCAGTGATAATAGCTGCAACCTGATTGGCCAATATTCGGTTCATGTATTTATCTTGACATTCAATTGGTTGATGGCAAGTAACCAGATTTTCCTCAAATTGGAAGGTTTGTTCAAAGCTAAAGGAAACGTTCCAGCAAAAACTGTCCAATTTATTTTAAATTTGGACAGTTGGCAAAAATTAATAAAAAAATAGATCTGTTGGCAATATTGGATGTTGATGCAGCTATATAATTATACCTTTAACGGTGCACCTAGCACCAGCGGCGAGTGTCCAAACAAACCTTCAGTTTCCAAGCCGCATCGATTCTGATTCTGATTAAGAACATTGATCGATGTCAGCTTTCTAAGGGGCTTACTGTTTAATGTCACAATTGATTTTTATCCCCCCCCCCCGGGCCTGCTTCCTGACCATAGAAAGGATGAAGGCCGAAAGCCGTACTCGAGACCTCGGGCACAGTTTTTTTCCTAACATATATTTTGGTAAAGGGTTTGAATTGGGTGCAACATCGAGTAAGCCGATTTGGTGTATTGTCTATTTTTTCCGCCAAACTACAGTCCCGGACAAAACCGTTGAAACACTTTACAATACCTTGCCCTCCCACAATGTTGTTTTGGCAATTGGGCTCAGAAACTCGCGTTAAAACAACATTGTGAGGAGAGAGTGAGCTGCGAAAGCTTCAGATCTGTATAGTCGTGTATGGTTCCAACGAATTTTGTCACAGACTGTAGGTTTAAGAATAAACACTTTTCTGACGCTGATGGGGGACTAGGCCAATTTCGATAAATTTTACTCTTGGGCGATGGATTCTTGGTAAGGCCGTGATCGGCGAGTATTCGGAATGACCCTTAATAAAAGCTAAGTCGGAAGTAATATCGCTGTTTAGAATTTCTGAATATCCTTTTAAAATGTAGTATGAAGATAAATTAGTGCTACGTTAATTTTGCTTTGAAGAAGGTATCTTTTACTTTTATTTCTAGATATCTCCATGGCAATAAAATAACTCAACTCCCAGACACGATGTTCTCAGGACTCACAAATCTACAAGACCTGTAAGTTTATTGCCCGACATAAGCTGTGACAAAATTACATAGCTATGCGCCCGGTCACTGCATGGAGATTGGTTTGTTACTTAATTAGTCACTCATAGCTGTTTAAATTAAATCTCAACGGTAACTGGTAACTCTTTTTACTCTTCAACGAAATTGCATTTGGTCGGGACCTTGGCTTTTAACTTACTGTAATGCCATTCCACTACATTTTTTGTTTTGTTTTTTGGTACAACGTATCTTATTTAACCTTGCGTGGCGTCCCCATTTTTGTGATGAAGAAGTACACATTATTATTAATAACACAACAAAAAACAAGTTGAGCAGTACTGACTCACAGAGTCGTCATTTTACAGGTATTAGAAATGGCAAGATATAGAAGGAATTCTTATCTAGCTGGTACGTTCGAGTAGTGATTTTATTAATGTCGATATTTCTCCCCAGTCTTGATAAATAATGAAAAGTGTGCATTTTGCAAGTGATCTCACTAGCTTGCTAAGACATCGAAATCCGCAAAAAAAAGACAACTACAAAAATGTTGATTGTTATTTGGCCACCAATATTTATTATTATGTCATCAACGAAATCTACATAAACCATAGTGAATTAAATCAATGTTGTGGCCAGAAACAGTGCCTACACCCAGGGCTTCTCATGCTTTACGACAAAAAAACTGGCGAAATAGCGCAGCACTGACAGCAAATTGCCCGGCAAATTATGCGATTTTTCTTTCATCTTATTTTACCTAGTCACATATAATTATATCTAATTTTTTTCGGTGTATTGAACGCGTAATACGGCAATCTTAAATTTAATATTAAGAGCTTCTGCCTGAGAGACCGGGGTAGACTTGGAAATGAAGGTCGGCCGATTTCGCTTAAAATTGGTACACAAAGTAGTTATGTCGACTTATGTAATATGCCAAAGTTTCAGCTTCAACGACGTTTTTTTAGCCGAGTTCTGGATATCAGCCCCTCAGGGGTCCACAGAGGCTGATTTTCAGTGCAATTTTGGCCACTTTTAAATCTCTCTTTTAGCAACATGAAATTCATTTCAGGCAAAAACAAAACCATCTTTGTAAAGCCCTATCCTTAGGCTTTTATGGGTGAGAACATTAGCTAGCCTGTGGCTGTTATCACAACTTCGTCATATTTGAAGCATATGGGAAGCAACCGGAAATAGTTCATCTTGCGATAGTTCATTTAGGACAGATTAAAGTCCACATTACATTCGCTAGCCTGTGGCTGTTATCACAACTTCGTCATATTTGAAGCATATGGGAAGCAACCGGAAATAGTTCATCTTGCGATAGTTCATTTAGGACAGATTAAAGTCCACATTACATTCGGATTTTACACAAAAAGGAACTGGGATAGCGCGTTAGCGGGCTAGACTCTGGATCGAGCGGTCCTGGTTACTAGGGCGTTGACATGTCGTCTTGGGAAGGCAATTTTCTTTAACAGTGCCTCTCTCCACCCAGATGTATAAATGGGCACCAGTGATTATTATCCTGTCCAGGAAAGAAGAGCAGTAACCAATTGAAGCTCCAGCAGGTACGAGCGGGCACTAGGCCTTGTGGCGACTTACCTCATCACCTACAGCATGCATAATGGCCCTCTAGGGCGATTACCGCCTAGGTTGCTTCTTATTACCGAAACTAGAGTTAAGCGTCAGCCATTCAGTGTGAGTCCATAAAGACTTACTTTTTCATGTGATCTACAGCTACGGGTGCCATAAAAAAACCCCAAGTCTTTAAGGGCTCCAAGAAAGCTAAAATATTTTATTTCCCAAGTTGCCAAAACAGTAGTCTTTGCCGGAAGGATAACCCACTCCACCCCTGTCCTATCTTTGGATATATTTGCAGTATGGATGCCACCATGGATCCATGCTGTTTGAGAAAGCAACAAAAGGAAAATACTGGCAGAGAAAGGGAAAGAGTGCCCGTGAACAATCGTCTAGCAATTTAGCGGATTGGCGGCGAAAACGGACCGTGTTGGACGTCCTTTTCAATCATTTACAACATACGTGCGCCATTTACACTGGGGCACTGGGTATGAATAAATATTCAGTAAACAAATCATGCCATTGATGTTCTCATACAAGTTCTATCATAATCATTCTCTGCAATATCAAGGAGAGGAATCTGCACGAGAAAACAACTGAATTCCAAGTCAGACAGCCAGCAAACTACAATGCCCTCGTCACGTACGGTATTAATCGACCTGTGTACATCTAACTCGCAATGACGCACTTGCGACCAATTTATCGCTGGGGCTAAAGTTTCTAATGTTACCTCACTTTTAAGGGATTGTAGGAATAGGGCATGTCTGTAAAAGTGAAGCCAGGTAAGCGTTTTTTGTCAGTGAATTTATCCAGACACTTTGCAAATAGACTGGAAGAGTGACTGCAATTTGTGTTAGACGATTAGCTTTAATTATATTCGAAATTTCTTAAAGGTTCAAAACGATTCTCAAGTAGTGTCACGACAGATGTTGTGGTTGCATTTAAAGAGACCGATAAGTTCTTTTTTCTTCAGAAAATATTAAAGCCCAAACAGGTGGGTTATAGTACTACTGAATGGAACTACAAAGCTTGCTTATATCCTGATTTAATCGGCGCTTCATTACTACGGGCCACAGACGTG
>NC_090887.1:31002387-31041727 GCF_036669925.1 Montipora capricornis | reverse complement strand
AAACAAGGTCAAGACTTGGCTGCAAAATCCAAGTGCAACTGCTGCCTTTGGCAGCATTTGCACTTACGGTGAGCTTTAATTCCTAGTGGGGGGCTGCTTCATGTGGCTTGTCGCATGCAAGTCTAACAAGGGTGAGGTGTTAGTCCATAGCCAAAACACTCCACTATACCTATCTCTGGGAGGGTGAGGAAAGTAAATGATGACCTATAGGTTCTGAAAAACAGTTAAATATCCAATGCTACAACAAGATGTCTGACTTATGAGATATATAGCTGAGTGTTTAAACAAGGTCAAACTTGGCCTGCAAAATCCAAAGTGCAACTGCTGCCTTTGGCAGCAGTTGCACTGACGGTGAGCTTTAAATTCCTAGGGGGGGCTGCGTCATGGCTTTGTCGCATGCAGTCTAAACAATTGTGAGGTGTTAGTCCCATAGCCAAAACAACTCACTAGACCGTCTAGGGAGGGTGAGGAAAGTAAATTATGAACTATAGGGACTGAAAAACCGTTAAAGATATCCAATGCTAAACAAGATGTCTGTTTTATGTGATATATTACTGAAGTTTTGAAAACAAGGTCAAACTTGGCTGCAAAATCCAAAGTGCAACTGCTGCCTTTGGCAGCAGTTGCACTGACGGTGCGCTTTAAATTCCTAGGGGGGGCTGCGTCATGGCTTGTCGCATGCAACTCTAACAAGTGTGAGGTGTTAGTCCATAGCCAAAACAACTCCTAGACCTCTCTATGGGAGGGTGAGGAAAGTAAATCTCCACGTGTTGGGTAAGGCTTCATGAGATATTAAATATTACTTCTTCTGAAGTCACCTTAGTGATGTTTGAAAGATTAGTTCGAAATATAGCAGACATATTAATGGCCTTAACTGCCTTAATGGCTGATGATATTAGCCTTTTTCTCACACATATACATTTTTTGTTTATTTTCCAGGTCCAAGTCACAACTTGCCAAATGATAATGACTCTGACTTCTTAAATTAAAAGATGTTGTCAATGGAAAGGTTAGAGTCTAGTTACTGACAAAATATAACCGTCCCATCTATTCTAGTCTAATTTAAAGACAAATTAAGATACGTGGGAAGGACCCCGGTTTTCATAAGAATCAGCTAGATGATTTGAGGAAATGCCAGCACTTTGGTTTGACAAATAACGGCAGTGTTTGGAAGTAAAATTTGGCAGCATAGGCAACAGAAATATAGCATTGTTTCATAATTTCTTGAATTTATGTGAGAAAATTGATTTTCAGTTAAAAAATATATCCAATGCTAAAACAAGATGTCTGATTTATGTGAGCTATATAGCTGAAGTTTTTGAAAACAAGGTCAAACTTGGCTGCAAAATCCAAAGTGCCAACTGCGCCTTTGGCAAGCAGTGCACTGACGGTGAGCTTTAAATTCCTAGTGGGGGGCTGCGTCATGGCTTGTCGCATGCAAGTCTAACAAGTGTGAGGTGTTAGTCCATAGCCAAAACAACTCACTAGACCTATCTATGGGAGGGTGAGGAAAGTAAATGATGACCTATAGGGTCTGAAAAACAGTTAAAGATATCCAATGCTAAAACAAGATGTCTGATTTATGTGAGATATATAGCTGAAGTTTTGAAAACAAGGTCAACTTGGCTGCAAAATCCAAAGTGCAACTGCTGCCTTTGGCAGCAGTTGCACTGACGGTGAGCTTTAAATTCCTAGGGGGGGCTGCGTCATGGCTTGTTCCGCATGCAACTCTAACAAGTGTGAGGTGTTAGTCCATAGCCAAAACAACTCACTAGACCTATCTATGGGAGGGTGAGGAAAGTAAATCTCCACGTGTGGGGTAAGGGCTTCCATGAGATATTAAATATTACTTCTTCTGAAGTCACCTTAGTGATGTTTAAAAGATTAGTTCGAAATATAGCAGACATATTAATGGCCTTAACTGCCTTAATGGCTGATGATATTAGCCTTTTTCGCACACATACATTTTTTGTTTAAATTTCCAGGTCCAAGTCACAACTTGCCAAATGACAATGACTCTGACTTCTTAAATTAAAAGATGTTGTCAATGGAAGGTTAGAGTCTAGTTACTGACAAAATATAACCGTCCCATCTATTCTAGTCTAATTTAAAGACAAATTAAGATACGTGGGAAGGACCCGGTTTTCATAAGATCAGCTAGATGATTGAGGAAATGCCAGCACTTTGGTTTGACAAATAACGGCAGTGTTTGGAAGTAAAATTTGGCAGCATAGGCAACAGAAATATGAGCATGGTTTCATAATTTCTTGAATTTATGTGAGAAAATTGATTTCAGTTAAAAATATATCCAATGCTAAAACAAGATGTCTGATTTATGTGAGATATATAGCTGAAGTTTTGAAAACAAGGTCAAACTTGGCTGCAAAATCCAAAGTGCAACTGCTGCCTTTGGCAGCAGTTGCACTGACGGTGAGCTTTAAATTCCTAGGGGGGGCTGCGTCATGGCTTGTCGCATGCAAGTCTAACAAGTGTGAGGTGTTAGTCCAGACCCAAACAACCTAACTAGACCTGTCTATTGGAGGGTTAGGAACGTACATGATGACCTATAGGGACTGAAAAACAGTTAAAGATATCAAATGCTAAAAAATGATGTCTGATTTATGTGAGATATATAGCTGAAGTTTTGAAAACAAGGTCAAACTTGGCTGCAAAATCCAAAGTGCAACTGCTGCCTTTGGCAGCAGTTGCACTGACGGTGAGCTTTAAATTCCTAGGGGGGGCTGCGTCATGGCTTGTCGCATGCAAGTCTAACAAGTGTGAGGTGTTAGTCCATAGCCAAAACAACTCACTAGACCTATCTATGGGAGGGTGAGGAAAGTAAATGATGACCTATAGGGTCTGAAAAACAGTAAAGATATCCAATGCTAAAACAAGATGTCTGACTTATGTGAGATATATAGCTGAAGTTTTGAAAACAAGGTCAAACTTGGCTGCAAAATCCAAAGTGCAACTGCTGCCTTTGGCAGCAGTTGCACTGACGGTGAGCTTTAAATTCCTAGGGGGGGCTGCGTCATGGCTTGTCGCATGCAAGTCTAACAAGTGTGAGGTGTTAGTCCATAGCCAAAACAACTCACTAGACATATCTATGGGAGGGTGAGGAAAGTAAATGATGACCTATAGGGTCTGAAAAACAGTTAAAGATATCCAATGCTAAAACAAGATGTCTGATTTATGTGAGATATATAGCTGAAGTTTTGAAAACAAGGTCAAACTTGGCTGCAAAATCCAAAGTGCAACTGCTGCCTTTGGCAGCAGTTGCACTGACGGTGAGCTTTAAATTCCTAGGGGGGGCTGCGTCATGGCTTGTCGCATGCAAGTCTAACAAGTGTGAGGTGTTAGTCCATAGCCAAAACAACTCACTAGACCTATCTATGGAGGGTGAGGAAAGTAAATGATGACCTATAGGGTCTGAAAACAGTTAAAGATATCCAATGCTAAAACAAGCTGTCTGATTTATGTGCGATATATAGCTGAAGTTTTGAAAACACGGTCAAACTTGGCTGCAAAATCCAACGGGCAACTGCTGCCGTGGGCAGCAGTTGCACTGACGGTGAGCTTTAAATTCCTAGGGGGGGCTGCGTCATGGCTTGTCGCATGCAACTCTAACAAGTGTGAGGTGTTAGTCCATAGCCAAAACAACTCACTAGACCTATCTATGGGAGGGTGAGGAAAGTAAATCTCCACGTGTTGGGTAAGGCTTCCATGAGATATTAAATATTACTTCTTCTGAAGTCACCTTAGTGATGTTTAAAAGATTAGTTCGAAATATAGCAGACATATTAATGGCCTTAACTGCCTTAATGGCTGATGATATTAGCCTTTTTCGCACACATATACTTTTTTTGTTTAAATTTCCGGGTCCAAGTCACAACTTGCCAAATGACAATGACTCTGACTTCTTAAATTAAAAGATGTTGTCAATGGAAAGGTTAGAGTCTAGTTACTGACAAAATATAACCGTCCCATCTATTCTAGTCTAATTTAAAGACAAATTAAGATACGTGGGAAGGACCCGGTTTTCATAAGATCAGCTAGATGATTTGAGGAAATGCCAGCACTTTGGTTTGACAAATAACGTCAGTGTTTGGAAGTAAAATTTGGCAGCATAGGCAACAGAAATATGAGCATTGTTTCATAATTTCTTGAATTTATGTGAGAAAATTGATTTCAGTTAAAAATATATCCAATGCTAAAACAAGATGTCTGATTTATGTGAGATATATAGCTGAAGTTTTGAAAACAAGGTCAAACTTGGCTGCAAAATCCAAAGTGCAACTGCTGCCTTTGGCAGCAGTTGCACTGACGGTGAGCTTTAAATTCCTAGGGGGGGCTGCGTCATGGCTTGTCGCATGCAAGTCTAACAAGTGTGAGGTGTTAGTCCATAGCCAAAACAACTCACTAGACCTCTCTATGGGAGGGTGAGGAAAGTAAATGATGACCTATAGGGTCTGAAAAACAGTTAAAGATATCCAATGCTAAAACAAGATGTCTGATTTATGTGAGATATATAGCTGAAGTTTTGAAAACAAGGTCAAACTTGGCTGCAAAATCCAAAGTGCAACTGCTGCCTTTGGCAGCAGTTGCACTGACGGTGAGCTTTAAATTCCTAGGGGGGGCTGCGTCATGGCTTGTCGCATGCAAGTCTAACAAGTGTGAGGTGTTAGTCCATAGCCAAAACAACTCACTAGACCTATCTATGGGAGGGTGAGGAAAGTAAATGATGACCTATAGGGTCTGAAAAACAGTTAAAGATATCCAATGCTAAAACAAGATGTCTGACTTATGTGAGATATATAGCTGAAGTTTTGAAAACAAGGTCAAACGTGGCTGCAAAATCCAAAGTGCAACTGCTGCCTTTGCCAGCAGTTGCACTGACGGTGAGCTTTAAATTCCTAGGGGGGCTGCGTCATGGCTTGTCGCATGCAAGTCTAACAACTGTGAGGTGTTAGTCCATAGCCAAAACAAGTCACTAGACCTCTCTATGGGAGGGTGAGGAAAGTAAATGATGACCTATAGGGTCTGAAAAACAGTTAAAGATATCCAATGCTAAAACAAGATGTCTGATTTATGTGAGATATATAGCTGAAGTTTTGAAAACAAGGTCAAACTTGGCTGCAAAATCCAAAGTGCAACTGCTGCCTTTGGCAGCAGTTGCACTGACGGTGAGCTTTAAATTCCTAGGGGGGGCTGCGTCATGGCTTGTCGCATGCAACTCTAACAAGTGTGAGGTGTTAGTCCATAGCCAAAACAACTCACTAGACCTCTCTATGGGAGGGTGAGGAAAGTAAATCTCCACGTGTTGGGTAAGGCTTCCATGAGATATTAAATATTACTTCTTCTGAAGTCACCTTAGTGATGTTTGAAAGATTAGTTCGAAATATAGCAGACATATTAATGGCCTTAACTGCCTTAATGGCTGATGATATTAGCCTTTTTCGCACACATATACATTTTTTGTTTAAATTTCCAGGTCCAAGTCACAACTTGCCAAATGACAATGACTCTGACTTCTTAAATTAAAAGATGTTGTCAATGGAAAGGTTAGAGTCTAGTTACTGACAAAATATAACCGTCCCATCTATTCTAGTCTAATTTAAAGACAAATTAAGATACGTGGGAAGGACCCGGTTTTCATAAGATCAGCTAGATGATTTGAGGAAATGCCAGCACTTTGGTTTGACAAATAACGGCAGTGTTTGGAAGTAAAATTTGGCAGCATAGGCAACAGAAATATGAGCATTGTTTCATATTTCTTGAACTTATGTGAGAAAATTGATTTCAGTTAAAAATATATCCAATGCTAAAACAAGATGTCTGATTTATGTGAGATATATAGCTGAAGTTTTGAAAACAAGGTCAAACTTGGCTGCAAAATCCAAAGTGCAACTGCTGCCTTTGGCAGCAGTTGCACTGACGGTGAGCTTTAAATTCCTAGGGGGGCTGCGTCATGGCTTGTCGCATGCAAGTCTAACAAGTGTGAGGTGTTAGTCCATAGCCAAAACAACTCACTAGACCAAACTATGGCAGGGTGAGGAAAGTAAATGATGACCTATAGGGTCTGAAAAACAGTTAAAGATATCCAATGCTAAAACAAGATGTCTGATTTATGTGAGATATATAGCTGAAGTTTTGAAAACAAGGTCAAACTTGGCTGCAAAATCCAAAGTGCAACTGCTGCCTTTGGCAGCAGTTGCACTGACGGTGAGCTTTAAATTCCTAGGGGGGGCTGCGTCATGGCTTGTCGCATGCAAGTCTAACAAGTGTGAGGTGTTAGTCCATAGCCAAAACAACTCACTAGACCTATCTATGGGAGGGTGAGGAAAGTAAATGATGACCTATAGGGTCTGAAAAACAGTTAAAGATATCCAATGCTAAAACAAGATGTCTGAGTTATGTGAGATATATAGCTGAAGTTTTGAAAACAAGGTCAAACTTGGCTGCAAAATCCAAAGTGCAACTGCTGCCTTTGGCAGCAGTTGCACTGACGGTGAGCTTTAAATTCCTAGGGGGGGCTGCGTCATGGCTTGTCGCATGCAAGTCTAACAAGTGTGAGGTGTTAGTCCATAGCCAAAACAACTCACTAGACCTATCTATGGGAGGGTGAGGAAAGTAAATGATGACCTATAGGGTCTGAAAAACAGTTAAAGATATCCAATGCTAAAACAAGATGTCTGATTTATGTGAGATATATAGCTGAAGTTTTGAAAACAAGGTCAAACTTGGCTGCAAAATCCAAAGTGCAACTGCTGCCTTTGGCAGCAGTTGCACTGACGGTGAGCTTTAAATTCCTAGGGGGGCTGCGTCATGGCTTGTCGCATGCAAGTCTAACAAGTGTGAGGTGTTAGTCCATAGCCAAAACAACTCACTAGACCTCTCTATGGGAGGGTGAGGAAAGTAAATCTCCACGTGTTGGGTAAGGCTTCCATGAGATATTAAATATTACTTCTTCTGAAGTCACCTTAGTGATGTTTGAAAGATTAGTTCGAAATATAGCAGACATATTAATGGCCTTAACTGCCTTAATGGCTGATGATATTAGCCTTTTTCTCACACATATACATTTTTTTGTTTAAATTTCCAGGTCCAAGTCACAACTTGCCAAATGACAATGACTCTGACTTCTTAAATTAAAAGATGTTGTCAATGGAAAGGTTAGAGTCTAGTTACTGACAAAATATAACCGTCCCATCTATTCTAGTCTAATTTAAAGACAAATTAAGATACGTGGGAAGGACCCGGTTTTCATAAGATCAGCTAGATGATTTGAGGAAATGCCAGCACTTTGGTTTGACAAATAACGTCAGTGTTTGGAAGTAAAATTTGGCAGCATAGGCAACAGAAATATGAGCATTGTTTCATAATTTCTTGAATTTATGTGAGAAAATTGATTTCAGTTAAAAATATATCCAATGCTAAAACAAGATGTCTGATTTATGTGAGATATATAGCTGAAGTTTTGAAAACAAGGTCAAACTTGGCTGCAAAATCCAAAGTGCAACTGCTGCCTTTGGCAGCAGTTGCACTGACGGTGAGCTTTAAATTCCTAGGGGGGGCTGCGTCATGGCTTGTCGCATGCAAGTCTAACAAGTGTGAGGTGTTAGTCCATAGCCAAAACAACTCACTAGACCTCTCTATGGGAGGGTGAGGAAAGTAAATGATGACCTATAGGGTCTGAAAAACAGTTAAAGATATCCAATGCTAAAACAAGATGTCTGATTTATGTGAGATATATAGCTGAAGTTTTGAAAACAAGGTCAAACTTGGCTGCAAAATCCAAAGTGCAACTGCTGCCTTTGGCAGCAGTTGCACTGACGGTGAGCTTTAAATTCCTAGGGGGGGCTGCGTCATGGCTTGTCGCATGCAAGTCTAACAAGTGTGAGGTGTTAGTCCATAGCCAAAACAACTCACTAGACCTATCTATTAGAGGGTGAGGAAAGTAAATGATGACCTATAGGGTCTGAAAAACAGTTAAAGATATCCAATGCTAAAACAAGATGTCTGATTTATGTGAGATATATAGCTGAAGTTTTGAAAACAAGGTCAAACTTGGCTGCAAAATCCAAAGTGCAACTGCTGCCTTTGGCAGCAGTTGCACTGACGGTGAGCTTTAAATTCCTAGGGGGGGCTGCGTCATGGCTTGTCGCATGCAACTCTAACAAGTGTGAGGTGTTAGTCCATAGCCAAAACAACTCACTAGACCTCTCTATGGGAGGGTGAGGAAAGTAAATCTCCACGTGTTGGGTAAGGCTTCCATGAGATATTAAATATTACTTCTTCTGAAGTCACCTTAGTGATGTTTGAAAGATTAGTTCGAAATATAGCAGACATATTAATGGCCTTAACTGCCTTAATGGCTGATGATATTAGCCTTTTTCTCACACATATACATTTTTTTGTTTAAATTTCCAGGTCCAAGTCACAACTTGCCAAATGACAATGACTCTGACTTCTTAAATTAAAAGATGTTGTCAATGGAAAGGTTAGAGTCTAGTTACTGACAAAATATAACCGTCCCATCTATTCTAGTCTAATTTAAAGACAAATTAAGATACGTGGGAAGGACCCGGTTTTCATAAGATCAGCTAGATGATTTGAGGAAATGCCAGCACTTTGGTTTGACAAATAACGTCAGTGTTTGGAAGTAAAATTTGGCAGCATAGGCAACAGAAATATGAGCATTGTTTCATAATTTCTTGAATTTATGTGAGAAAATTGATTTCAGTTAAAAATATATCCAATGCTAAAACAAGATGTCTGATTTATGTGAGATATATAGCTGAAGTTTTGAAAACAAGGTCAAACTTGGCTGCAAAATCCAAAGTGCAACTGCTGCCTTTGGCAGCAGTTGCACTGACGGTGAGCTTTAAATTCCTAGGGGGGGCTGCGTCATGGCTTGTCGCATGCAAGTCTAACAAGTGTGAGGTGTTAGTCCATAGCCAAAACAACTCACTAGACCTATCTATGGAGGGTGAGGAAAGTAAATGATGACCTATAGGGTCTGAAAAACAGTTAAAGATATCCAATGCTAAAACAAGATGTCTGATTTATGTGAGATATATAGCTGAAGTTTTGAAAACAAGGTCAAACTTGGCTGCAAAATCCAAAGTGCAACTGCTGCCTTTGGCAGCAGTTGCACTGACGGTGAGCTTTAAATTCCTAGGGGGGGCTGCGTCATGGCTTGTCGCATGCAACTCTAACAAGTGTGAGGTGTTAGTCCATAGCCAAAACAACTCACTAGACCTATCTATGGGAGGGTGAGGAAAGTAAATCTCCACGTGTTGGGTAAGGCTTCCATGAGATATTAAATATTACTTCTTCTGAAGTCACCTTAGTGATGTTTAAAAGATTAGTTCGAAATATAGCAGACATATTAATGGCCTTAACTGCCTTAATGGCTGATGATTTTAGCCTTTTTCGCACACATATACATTTTTTTGTTTAAATTTCCAGGTCCAAGTCACAACTTGCCAAATGACAATGACTCTGACTTCTTAAATTAAAAGATGTTGTCAATGGAAAGGTTAGAGTCTAGTTACTGACAAAATATAACCGTCCCATCTATTCTAGTCTAATTTAAAGACAAATTAAGATACGTGGGAAGGACCCGGTTTTCATAAGATCAGCTAGATGATTTGAGGAAATGCCAGCACTTTGGTTTGACAAATAACGTCAGTGTTTGGAAGTAAAATTTGGCAGCATAGGCAACAGAAATATGAGCATTGTTTCATAATTTCTTGAATTTATGTGAGAAAATTGATTTCAGTTAAAAATATATCCAATGCTAAAACAAGATGTCTGATTTATGTGAGATATATAGCTGAAGTTTTGAAAACAAGGTCAAACTTGGCTGCAAAATCCAAAGTGCAACTGCTGCCTTTGGCAGCAGTTGCACTGACGGTGAGCTTTAAATTCCTAGGGGGGGCTGCGTCATGGCTTGTCGCATGCAAGTCTAACAAGTGTGAGGTGTTAGTCCATAGCCAAAACAACTCACTAGACCTCTCTATGGGAGGGTGAGGAAAGTAAATGATGACCTATAGGGTCTGAAAAACAGTTAAAGATATCCAATGCTAAAACAAGATGTCTGATTTATGTGAGATATATAGCTGAAGTTTTGAAAACAAGGTCAAACTTGGCTGCAAAATCCAAAGTGCAACTGCTGCCTTTGGCAGCAGTTGCACTGACGGTGAGCTTTAAATTCCTAGGGGGGGCTGCGTCATGGCTTGTCGCATGCAAGTCTAACAAGTGTGAGGTGTTAGTCCATAGCCAAAACAACTCACTAGACCTCTCTATGGGAGGGTGAGGAAAGTAAATCTCCACGTGTTGGGTAAGGCTTCCATGAGATATTAAATATTACTTCTTCTGAAGTCACCTTAGTGATGTTTGAAAGATTAGTTCGAAATATAGCAGACATATTAATGGCCTTAACTGCCTTAATGGCTGATGATATTAGCCTTTTTCTCACACATATACATTTTTTTGTTTAAATTTCCAGGTCCAAGTCACAACTTGCCAAATGACAATGACTCTGACTTCTTAAATTAAAAGATGTTGTCAATGGAAAGGTTAGAGTCTAGTTACTGACAAAATATAACCGTCCCATCTATTCTAGTCTAATTTAAAGACAAATTAAGATACGTGGGAAGGACCCGGTTTTCATAAGATCAGCTAGATGATTTGAGGAAATGCCAGCACTTTGGTTTGACAAATAACGTCAGTGTTTGGAAGTAAAATTTGGCAGCATAGGCAACAGAAATATGAGCATTGTTTCATAATTTCTTGAATTTATGTGAGAAAATTGATTTCAGTTAAAAATATATCCAATGCTAAAACAAGATGTCTGATTTATGTGAGATATATAGCTGAAGTTTTGAAAACAAGGTCAAACTTGGCTGCAAAATCCAAAGTGCAACTGCTGCCTTTGGCAGCAGTTGCACTGACGGTGAGCTTTAAATTCCTAGGGGGGGCTGCGTCATGGCTTGTCGCATGCAACTCTAACAAGTTTGTGGTGTTAGTCCATAGCCAAAACAACTCACTAGACCTCTCTATGGGAGGGTGAGGAAAGTAAATCTCAACGTGTTGGGTAAGGCTTCCATGAGATATTAAATATTACTTCTTCTGAAGTCACCTTAGTGATGTTTGAAAGATTAGTTCGAAATATAGCAGACATATTAATGGCCTTAACTGCCTTAATGGCTGATGATATTAGCCTTTTTCTCACACATATACATTTTTTTGTTTAAATTTCCAGGTCCAAGTCACAACTTGCCAAATGACAATGACTCTGACTTCTTAAATTAAAAGATGTTGTCTATGGAAAGGTTAGAGTCTAGTTACTGACAAAATAACCGTCCCATCTATTCTAGTCTAATTTAAAGACAAATTAAGATACGTGGGAAGGACCCGGTTTTCATAAGATCAGCTAGATGATTTGAGGAAATGCCAGCACTTTGGTTTGACAAATAACGTCAGTGTTTGGAAGTAAAATTTGGCAGCATAGGCAACAGAAATATCAGCATTGTTTCATAATTTCTTGAATTTATGTGAGAAAATTGATTTCAGTTAAAAATATATCCAATGCTAAAACAAGATGTCTGATTTATGTGAGATATATAGCTGAAGTTTTGAAAACAAGGTCAAACTTGGCTGCAAAATCCAAAGTGCAACTGCTGCCTTTGGCAGCAGTTGCACTGACGGGGAGCTTTAAATTCCTAGGGGGGGCTGCGTCATGGCTTGTCGCATGCAACTCTAACAAGTGTGAGGTGTTAGTCCATAGCCAAAACAACTCACTAGAACTCTCTATGGGAGGGTGAGGAAAGTAAATCTCCACGTGTTGGGTAAGGCTTCCATGAGATATTAAATATTACTTCTTCTGAAGTCACCTTAGTGATGTTTGAAAGATTAGTTCGAAATATAGCAGACATATTAATGGCCTTAACTGCCTTAATGGCTGATGATATTAGCCTTTTTCTCACACATATACATTTTTTTGTTTAAATTTCCAGGTCCAAGTCACAACTTGCCAAATGACAATGACTCTGACTTCTTAAATTAAAAGATGCTGTCAATGGAAAGGTTAGAGTCTAGTTACTGACAAAATATAACCGTCCCATCTATTCTAGTCTAATTTAAAGACAAATTAAGATACGTGGGAAGGACCCGGTTTTCATAAGATCAGCTAGATGATTTGAGGAAATGCCAGCACTTTGGTTTGACAAATAACGTCAGTGTTTGGAAGTAAAATTTGGCAGCATAGGCAACAGAAATATGAGCATTGTTTCATAATTTCTTGAATTTATGTGAGAAAATTGATTTCAGTTAAAAATATATCCAATGCTAAAACAAGATGTCTGATTTATGTGAGATATATAGCTGAAGTTTTGAAAACAAGGTCAAACTTGGCTGCAAAATCCAAAGTGCAACTGCTGCCTTTGGCAGCAGTTGCACTGACGGTGACCTTTAAATTCCTAGGATGGCTGCGTCATGGCTTGTCGCATGCAAGTCTAACAAGTGTGAGGTGTTAGTTCATAACCAAAACAACTCATTAGACCTCTCTATGGGAGGGTGAGGAAAGTAAATGATGACCTATAGGGTCTGAAAAACAGTTAAAGATATCCAATGCTAAAACAAGATGTCTGATTTATGTGAGAAATATAGCTGAAGTTTTGAAAACAAGGTCAAACTTGGCTGCAAAATCCAAAGTGCAACTGCTGCCTTTGGCAGCAGTTGCACTGACGGTGAGCTTTAAATTCCTAGGGGGGGCTGCGTCATGGCTTGTCGCATGCAAGTCTAACAAGTGTGAGGTGTTAGTCCATAGCCAAAACAACTCACTAGACCTCTCTATGGGAGGGTGAGGACAGTAAATGATGACCTATAGGGTCTGAAAAACAGTTAAAGATATCCAATGCTAAAACAAGATGTCTGATTTATGTGAGATATATAGCTGAAGTTTTGAAAACAAGGTCAAACTTGGCTGCAAAATCCAAAGTGCAACTGCTGCCTTTGGCAGCAGTTGCACTGACGGTGAGCTTTAAATTCCTAGGGGGGGCTGCGTCATGGCTTGTCGCATGCAAGTCTAACAAGTGTGAGGTGTTAGTCCATAGCCAAAACAACTCACTAGACCTCTCTATGGGAGGGTGAGGAAAGTAAATCTCCACGTGTTGGGTAAGGCTTCCATGAGATATTAAATATTACTTCTTCTGAAGTCATCTTAGTGATGTTTAAAAGATTAGTTCGAAATATAGCAGACATATTAATGGCCTTAACTGCCTTAATGGCTGATGATATTAGCCTTTTTCTCACACATATACATTTTTTTGTTTAAATTTCCAGGTCCAAGTCACAACTTGCCAAATGACAATGACTCTGACTTCTAAATTAAAAGATGTTGTCAATGGAAAGGTTAGAGTCTAGTTACTGACAAAATATAACCGTCCCATCAATTCTAGTCTAATTTAAAGACAAATTAAGATACGTGGGAAGGACCCGGTTTTCATAAGATCAGCTAAATGATTTGAGGAAATGCCAGCACTTTCTTTTGACAAATAACGTCAGTGTTTGGAAGTAAAATTTGGCAGCATAGGCAACAGAAATATGAGCATTGTTTCATAATTTCTTGAATTTATGTGAGAAAATTGATTTCAGTTAAAAATATATCCAATGCTAAAACAAGATGTCTGATTTATGTGAGATATATAGCTGAAGTTTTGAAAACAAGGTCAAACTTGGCTGCAAAATCCAAAGTGCAACTGCTGCCTTTTGCAGCAGTTGCACTGACGGTGAGCTTTAAATTCCTAGGGGGGGCTGCGTCATGGCTTGTCGCATGCAAGTCTAACAAGTGTGAGGTGTTAGTCCATAGCCAAAACAACTCACTAGAACAAACAATCGGATGTGGAGGCAAGTGAATGATGACCTATAGGGTCTGAAAAACTGTTAAAGATATCCTATGCTAAATCAAGATGTCTGACTTATGTGAGATATATAGCTGAAGTTTTGAAAACAAGGTCAAACTTGGCTGCAAAATCCAATGTGCGACTGCATCAATTGGCAGCACAAGCACAGACGCTGATCATTATATTCCTAAGGGGGGCTGCGTCATGGCTGGTCGCGTGCAACTCGAACAAGGGGGAGGTGTTAGTCCAGAGCCAAAACAACTCACTAGACCTATCTATGGGAGGGTGAGGAAAGTAAATGATGACCTATAGGGTCTGAAAAACAGTTAAAGATATCCAATGCTAAAACAAGATGTCTGATTTATGTGAGATATATAGCTGAAGTTTTGAAAACAAGGTCAAACTTGGCTGCAAAATCCAAAGTGCAACTGCTGCCTTTGGCAGCAGTTGCACTGACGGTGAGCTTTAAATTCCTAGGGGGGGCTGCGTCATGGCTTGTCGCATGCAACTCTAACAAGTGTGAGGTGTTAGTCCATAGCCAAAACAACTCACTAGACCTATCTATGGGAGGGTGAGGAAAGTAAATGATGACCTATAGGGTCTGAAAAACAGTTAAAGATATCCAATGCTAAAACAAGATGTCTGATTTATGTGAGATATATAGCTGAAGTTTTGAAAACAAGGTCAAACTTGGCTGCAAAATCCAAAGTGCAACTGCTGCCTTTGGCAGCAGTTGCACTGACGGTGAGCTTTAAATTCCTAGGGGGGGCTGCGTCATGGCTTGTCGCATGCAAGTCTAACAAGTGTGAGGTGTTAGTCCATAGCCAAAACAACTCACTAGACCTCTCTATGGGAGGGTGAGGAAAGTAAATCTCCACGTGTTGGGTAAGGCTTCCATGAGATATTAAATATTACTTCTTCTGAAGTCACCTTAGTGATGTTTGAAAGATTAGTTCGAAATATAGCAGACATATTAATGGCCTTAACTGCCTTAATGGCTGATGATATTAGCCTTTTTCTCACACATATACATTTTTTTGTTTAAATTTCCAGGTCCAAGTCACAACTTGCCAAATGACAATGACTCTGACTTCTTAAATTAAAAGATGTTGTCAATGGAAAGGTTAGAGTCTAGTTACTGACAAAATATAACCGTCCCATCTATTCTAGTCTAATTTAAAGACAAATTAAGATACGTGGGAAGGACCCGGTTTTCATAAGATCAGCTAGATGATTTGAGGAAATGCCAGCACTTTGGTTTGACAAATAACGTCAGTGTTTGGAAGTAAAATTTGGCAGCATAGGCAACAGAAATATGAGCATTGTTTCATAATTTCTTGAATTTATGTGAGAAAATTGATTTCAGTTAAAAATATATCCAATGCTAAAACAAGATGTCTGATTTATGTGAGATATATAGCTGAAGTTTTGAAAACAAGGTCAAACTTGGCTGCAAAATCCAAAGTGCAACTGCTGCCTTTGGCAGCAGTTGCACTGACGGTGAGCTTTAAATTCCTAGGGGGGGCTGCGTCATGGCTTGTCGCATGCAAGTCTAACAAGTGTGAGGTGTTAGTCCATAGCCAAAACAACTCACTAGACCTCTCTATGGGAGGGTGAGGAAAGTAAATGATGACCTATAGGGTCTGAAAAACAGTTAAAGATATCCAATGCTAAAACAAGATGTCTGATTTATGTGAGATATATAGCTGAAGTTTTGAAAACAAGGTCAAACTTGGCTGCAAAATCCAAAGTGCAACTGCTGCCTTTGGCAGCAGTTGCACTGACGGTGAGCTTTAAATTCCTAGGGGGGGCTGCGTCATGGCTTGTCGCATGCAACTCTAACAAGTGTGAGGTGTTAGTCCATAGCCAAAACAACTCACTAGACCTATCTATGGGAGGGTGAGGAAAGTAAATGATGACCTATAGGGTCTGAAAAACAGTTAAAGATATCCAATGCTAAAACAAGATGTCTGATTTATGTGAGATATATAGCTGAAGTTTTGAAAACAAGGTCAAACTTGGCTGCAAAATCCAAAGTGCAACTGCTGCCTTTGGCAGCAGTTGCACTGACGGTGAGCTTTAAATTCCTAGGGGGGCTGCGTCATGGCTTGTCGCATGCAAGTCTAACAAGTGTGAGGTGTTAGTCCATAGCCAAAACAACTCACTAGACCTCTCTATGGGAGGGTGAGGAAAGTAAATCTCCACGTGTTGGGTAAGGCTTCCATGAGATATTAAATATTACTTCTTCTGAAGTCACCTTAGTGATGTTTGAAAGATTAGTTCGAAATATAGCAGACATATTAATGGCCTTAACTGCCTTAATGGCTGATGATATTAGCCTTTTTCTCACACATATACATTTTTTTGTTTAAATTTCCAGGTCCAAGTCACAACTTGCCAAATGACAATGACTCTGACTTCTTAAATTAAAAGATGTTGTCAATGGAAAGGTTAGAGTCTAGTTACTGACAAAATATAACCGTCCCATCTATTCTAGTCTAATTTAAAGACAAATTAAGATACGTGGGAAGGACCCGGTTTTCATAAGATCAGCTAGATGATTTGAGGAAATGCCAGCACTTTGGTTTGACAAATAACGTCAGTGTTTGGAAGTAAAATTTGGCAGCATAGGCAACAGAAATATGAGCATTGTTTCATAATTTCTTGAATTTATGTGAGAAAATTGATTTCAGTTAAAAATATATCCAATGCTAAAACAAGATGTCTGATTTATGTGAGATATATAGCTGAAGTTTTGAAAACAAGGTCAAACTTGGCTGCAAAATCCAAAGTGCAACTGCTGCCTTTGGCAGCAGTTGCACTGACGGGGAGCTTTAAATTCCTAGGGGGGGCTGCGTCATGGCTTGTCGCATGCAAGTCTAACAAGTGTGAGGTGTTAGTCCATAGCCAAAACAACTCACTAGACCTCTCTATGGGAGGGTGAGGAAAGTAAATCTCCACGTGTTGGGTAAGGCTTCCATGAGATATTAAATGTTACTTCTTCTGAAGTCACCTTAGTGATGTTTAAAAGATTAGTTCGAAATATAGCAGACATATTAATGGCCTTAACTGCCTTAATGGCTGATGATATTAGCCTTTTCTCACACATATACATTTTTTTGTTTTAAATTTCCAGGTCCAAGTCACAACTTGCCAAATGACAATGACTCTGACTTCTTAAATTAAAAGATGTTGTCAATGGAAAGGTTAGAGTCTAGTTACTGACAAAATATAACCGTCCCATCTATTCTAGTCTAATTTAAAGACAAATTAAGATACGTGGGAAGGACCCGGTTTTCATAAGATCAGCTAGATGATTTGAGGAAATGCCAGCACTTTGGTTTGACAAATAACGTCAGTGTTTGGAAGTAAAATTTGGCAGCATAGGCAACAGAAATATGAGCATTGTTTCATAATTTCTTCAATTAATGTGAGAAAATTGATTTCAGTTAAAAATATATCCAATGCTAAAACAAGATGTCTGATTTATGTGAGATATATAGCTCAAGTTTTGAAAACAAGGTCAAACTTGGCTGCAAAATCCAAAGTGCAACTGCTGCCTTTGGCAGCAGTTGCACTGACGGTGAGCTTTAAATTCCTAGGGGGGGCTGCGTCATGGCTTGTCGCATGCAAGTCTAACAAGTGTGAGGTGTTAGTCCATAGCCAAAACAACTCACTAGACCTATCTATGGGAGGGTGAGGAAAGTAAATGATGACCTATAGGGTCTGAAAAACAGTTAAAGATATCCAATGCTAAAACAAGATGTCTGATTTATGTGAGATATATAGCTGAAGTTTTGAAAACAAGGTCAAACTTGGCTGCAAAATCCAAAGTGCAACTGCTGCCTTTGGCAGCAGTTGCACTGACGGTGAGCTTTAAATTCCTAGGGGGGGCTGCGTCATGGCTTGTCGCATGCAACTCTAACCAGTGTGAGGTGGTAGTCCATAGCCAAAACAACTCACTAGACCTATCTATGGGAGGGTGAGGAAAGTAAATGATGACCTATAGGGTCTGAAAACCAGCTAAAGATATCCAATGCTAAAACAAGATGTCTGATTTATGTGAGATATATAGCGCAAGTTGTGAAAACAAGGTCAAACTTGGCTGCAAAATCCAAAGTGCAACTGTTGCCTTTGGCAGCAGTTGCACTGACGGTGAGCTTTAAATTCCTAGAGGGGGCTGCGTCATGACTTGTCGCATGCAAGTCTAACAAGTGTGAGGTGTTAGTCCATAGCCAAAACAACTCACTAGACCTCTCTATGGGAGGGTGAGGAAAGTAAATCTCCACGTGTTGGGTAAGGCTTCCATGAGATATTAAATATTACTTCTTCTGAAGTCACCTTAGTGATGTTTGAAAGATTAGTTCGAAATATAGCAGACATATTAATGGCCTTAACTGCCTTAATGGCTGATGATATTAGCCTTTTTCTCACACATATACATTTTTTGTTTAAATTTCCAGGTCCAAGTCACAACTTGCCAAATGACAATGACTCTGACTTCTTAAATTAAAAGATGTTGTCAATGGAAAGGTTAGAGTCTAGTTACTGACAAAATATAACCGTCCCATCTATTCTAGTCTAATTTAAAGACAAATTAAGATACGTGGGAAGGACCCGGTTTTCATAAGATCAGCTAGATGATTTGAGGAAATGCCAGCACTTTGGTTTGACAAATAACGTCAGTGTTTGGAAGTAAAATTTGGCAGCATAGGCAACAGAAATATGAGCATTGTTTCATAATTTCTTGAATTTATGTGAGAAAATTGATTTCAGTTAAAAATATATCCAATGCTAAAACAAGATGTCTGATTTATGTGAGATATATAGCTGAAGTTTTGAAAACAAGGTCAAACTTGGCTGCAAAATCCAAAGTGCAACTGCTGCCTTTGGCAGCAGCGGCACTGCCGGCGAGCTTAAAATTCTCAGAGGCGGCTGCGTCATGGCTTGTCGCATGCAAGTCTAACAAGTGTGAGGTGTTAGTCCATAGCCAAAACAACTCACTAGACCTATCTATGGGAGGGTGAGGAAAGTAAATGATGACCTATAGGGTCTGAAAAACAGTTAAAGATATCCAATGCTAAAACAAGATGTCTGACTTATGTGAGATATATAGCTGAAGTTTTGAAAACAAGGTCAAACTTGGCTGCAAAATCCAAAGTGCAACTGCTGCCTTTGGCAGCAGTTGCACTGACGGTGAGCTTTAAATTCCTAGGGGGGGCTGCGTCATGGCTTGTCGCATGCAAGTCTAACAAGTGTGAGGTGTTAGTCCATAGCCAAAACAACTCACTAGAACTATCGATGGGAGGGTGAGGAAAGTAAATGATGACCTATAGGGTCTGAAAAACAGTTAAAGATATCCAATGCTAAAACAAGATGTCTGATTTATGTGAGATATATAGCTGAAGTTTTGAAAACAAGGTCAAACTTGGCTGCAAAATCCAAAGTGCAACTGCTGCCTTTGGCAGCAGTTGCACTGACGGTGAGCTTTAAATTCCTAGGGGGGGCTGCGTCATGGCTTGTCGCATGCAACTCTAACAAGTGTGAGGTGTTAGTCCATAGCCAAAACAACTCACTAGACCTCTCTATGGGAGGGTGAGGAAAGTAAATCTCCACGTGTTGGGTAAGGCTTCCATGAGATATTAAATATTACTTCTTCTGAAGTCACCTTAGTGATGTTTGAAAGATTAGTTCGAAATATAGCAGACATATTAATGGCCTTAACTGCCTTAATGGCTGATGATATTAGCCTTTTTCTCACACATATACATTTTTTGTTTAAATTTCCAGGTCCAAGTCACAACTTGCCAAATGACAATGACTCTGACTTCTTAAATTAAAAGATGTTGTCAATGGAAAGGTTAGAGTCTAGTTACTGACAAAATATAACCGTCCCATCTATTCTAGTCTAATTTAAAGACAAATTAAGATACGTGGGAAGGACCCGGTTTTCATAAGATCAGCTAGATATATATATATATATATATATATATATATCAACCTTCCTCGCCCTGTGCTTTTCACACACAACTCAGGGCTAGAACTGTCCCTGGGCTGTTTGGCAAAGCAGTTCTTGACGGCAAGCCCCTCAATTTTGAGAGGCCACCATGGCTTGAATACGACCGTGCTCAAGCGAAAACTCCAGCAGCTACCTTTTAGCGAATTCGCTCAGATATCAAGGGCCAAACGCCTGAAATTCAGTTAAAAATCGGCTGATGACACTCGATTTACTCAGCCTGGCTCACAGAATGCCATTCTGGAGAGAAACGCACAGATAACTATTAATTTCTAACTGAATTTGTCAAAAGGTGGCTGCAGAAATTGTGAAAACAAGCCAATTCTGCTGCCGTCACAAACTTAAAGAAAAACTACCCT
This sequence comes from Montipora capricornis, assembly GCF_036669925.1. Lineage (NCBI taxonomy): Eukaryota > Metazoa > Cnidaria > Anthozoa > Scleractinia > Acroporidae > Montipora > Montipora capricornis. The sequence goes on along the minus strand of NC_090887.1, from coordinate 31,021,442 downwards.
CCCCACCCCTATGCTTTGGTCAGACAACTGCCAATCACCCACCCACACCACAGTGTGGGCTCAGTGTAATTGGTGATCAAAAGCAAACTATCATTGCGGCCTACACTGGTGCAGGGAAAATTGCCAATGAAGGCATGCTACACTGTAAAGTCTCACTTAACAAGGCCACAAACTCTAACTGCAGTTAAAGTCAAAAAGCAACATCCCCCCCCCCGCCCTGTTCTTTTGACACACAACTCAGAGCTAGAACTGTCCCTGGGCTGTTTGGCAAAGCAGGCTTTGACGGCAAGCCCGCTCAATTTTGAGACGCCACGATGGCTATATATATATATATATATATTTTTTTTTTCTTTTGGGGGTCAGCTTTATATGAAGGTTAAGTTCTTCCCTGTTGTCACCCTATTTGCATGTACTTATACATTCTTCCAGTTGTATCACGGGACGAAAAATTGGATTTATATAGCGTCAAATGTCTTGTCAAAGGCGCGATAAAGACTGCGTTTGTTACAGCTTTACATGCCTCTGACGCGCGTCAAATATTATCTTTGCGGTTGCCTTTGCAGGGGGGTGTCAGGTGGTAAAGGCCGTTTTTACTACAGTTTTACACCCAACCTTTGACAAGCGCCAAAGGTGTTATTTGACAACCCTTTGTTACCCTCTCAAAGGTGTAGTCAAAGATGTCTCAGCTTCAATTCAAAGACTTGGCAAAAGTGTTGTCAAAGATGTCTGAGATTCAGTTCAAAGGTTTGACAAGGGCGTGGTCAAATATGTCTGAGATTCAGGTTAAAGATTTGACAAAGGTGTAGTCAAACACGTTTGAGATTCAAGTCAAAGATTTAGCAAAGATGTAGCCAAAGATGTCTTGGGGTATATTTATAGCTGTTGGCTTGAAGCTCTGAATTAAAAACTCAGATCTCTGGACTACTTTTCCTTAATCAGGACGGTAGAACGAAAACTTCTGAATTTTTCCAGCCGTAAAAGACACCGTTCAACTCAAACAACTGTCCATCATAAATGTACTTGAGTCTCAATTGAAATTTTTTTTTCAAATGTCTGAAATATGTTTAGAGTGGCATTTCTGAAACCACCGTAGACAAATTAATTTGCCATCCACCCCCGTGTTATGCCATATGAGAGACAGACTGAAATCCAGATACGACGAAAAACTGTGTTGTTTCATTTTTTATTCAAAGGAATTCATACTCTTGGCAAAACCAAGAATCTCACACCTTACATTCTGTAATATCTCTAGGAATCGATTTTGTTGCGCATTTTAAAGTGGTAGTATACATTCAAAATGTAAATGTAAAAGGGTATAAATAAATCGAAGGATGGGAATTAATTTTTTTCAATTCCCATGCTTCACTTCTTTCAAGGCTTCAATTTATTTATACCTGTAATATTTACACTACACGCACAACAAGCGCCGTGTTATCAACAACTTTGTTGCATAACAAGTACAATCACTGTCACGTAGAATTAATAAGTTAATTTATGACAAGCAATCATGACACCTCTCTTGGAAGTATCATGTAGCTGACAATATCAAGAGTAGTGGACAGAAGTGACAGGGTAAATGGAACCACTGAAAACTTCAAAAAAAAAACTGATATAATCTTGATTTTTTTCTTACCCACCAACAACAAGTCAAAACCGAAACAACAAGTTCAATAGGAACTTCCCATGAAACAGCGATTATAACTTTGAGGCAAGCTAATAAGTTATATTTATGTTGTAGTTCATTGTGGAAAACAGCTTTAGCCACACCGACTTGAAATTAACAAAATAAACTTCGAGTAAACGCTATTTCATGCGAAAATCCGCCAAAATTATTTTTAACTCTTTGTGCCGAAAAGACACTCAATCGACGGCCACCAGCATACTAACTAGATTTTGCACCAATTGTAATCATTGATTTCATTTTTTTCTGCATGATTAAAGTCTTGCGGTTACAGTGTGAAGTGAACAGACTTTGGCTTTCCCATTTTTATTACGTGCCGGGAAATAAATGTAAGTTCCAATTGTTCTATTTCCTCGATAGAAGTTAAGACTTCTTCAACAACGAACTATAGATATTCTTGGTGCAAAAAAATTGGTATTCTTCAAATGAGACGGCCATTGTTTTATGAGTAATATAAAATGCAACTCTCCAACTCACACAATCGGTCACCCAATAAATGGTTTAGCAGCACGTCAATCAGGTATCAGGTATCAGGCAGGATTCCTGGTATTAATGCTGATGGGCTTCTTAGGTGAACTTTTGAAGTCAGCTAAATCCACTTCAAAAGCCGAGAAAGTCCTCTTTAAACAAACAGTGAAATTCTGCTGCTATTCTACTGCATTTTTTGCACAGAACACATGTATTCCAAAGACTGGTGATTTGTGCATAGAAGACCACCGGCCATTCTCTATATATGCATTAGCATGGCTATTTAACAATTATTCCATGAGCGCGCGTTGGATATGAGATGGTAAATAGCCAACGAGGTGCGTAGCGCCGAGTTGGCTATAACCACTCTCATATCCAACAAGCGCGAATGGAATAATTGTTTTATTAAATTCCTTAAACTCCAAAAGTTTAGAAGTACGAAATACGAGCGAAAAAAGCGAGAAAATCCTAGCGAAATCGAAAAAAGTTGATGAAGATGCGATGTTGTGTAATACCTCGTGGTCAGACAGACCCAGGCTCATCACAAAAGCATTTCTTAACTTTTAGCGTATTCCTAAGCTTCGAAAGTGATCCAAACTTTCCACAAAAACGTTTTTCTTTTGCTTTATACCGAAAGAAATTACGCTTTCTGGCGTAAACGTTTTAGTTTAGCAACGCTAAGCGCAATCATTTACCATATAAGGTCAAACTAAGGTATATGAGCTGATAACCGAGATTGAGTGAACCAATCAGAGCACGAGAATTGCATTATCCGAGGTTGAGAATTTAATAATAGTTGATAGTCAGCAAGTGCGTCAACTAAAGATTTCCAATAGATTATCAACACCATTTTGGACGGTATGACGGTCAAGTTTCCTTGGTCAAACTCTCTTAATCTCTAATACTGGTTTAACGCTAATGTTACCAAGTTTTAAGCACTGCGGAACAACGCGGATTGCCCACTGCGGGGCGTCTTGCGGGGCAATACGCCGCTCTGACAAGTTTTCTGGTTGTTGTTATCATGTCCTATGAGGCCACCTAGGCGGATTTTCTACACAACGATTTTCTGTCCAAAGATCTCATCAGCATGTCGAGCTGGGTTGACCACCAAGGCAGCCTTTGTCATGAACTTCCTTTTCCTCTTCCTTTCTTCTTCGTTTTCAAGCTCTTCGCTATCACCACTATCACCAGTCGCGGAGTTGTCTGATGACATTTACGAATTAAGACTTCAGCACAATTTCTTGCTTGATTTTAATGGCCTCTTTTATCGAGACACTTTCTGTGAAATTAAAGGAAAAGGCAAAATAACTTCACCATGCTGAATTTCCACCTTTCTGCACTTTACTCACATTTCCCAGCATTTGTAGTGTCTCTGTATGCATTTCAGATATATAAAAAACAGACGACGACGGCGAAAAAAAGAGTGGCAGATTAGGGCCAAGAAGGAAGTTCAGGACATTCTCAATCAGTCTTTTCTCCGTTTATGTGAATAGTAAAGATCATTGGTCGCTGTTTAATCAGAGCAACCACAACAGAGAAGATGCTGTGGTCGTCGAGAATTCATTGGTTTACAGTCAACCAAAACTAACCCGGCCTGTGAGCCCTCGACCTTTTGGTCAAGACTAGCCCGCAGGGTACCCAAAATAAACCTAATAAACCTTTCCCCGATCCACTAAATCCTGAAAGGCCCATACCAGGCAAGTCCTGCTAAGTTGTATGTTCGATATTTATCAGCATTTTTTTTTTTCAGGGAACGGGTTCCAGCGCTTTCTGAGCTATTACGTATGATCTTTATAGGATATTGATGCCCTATTACAACAAAGAAAGGAACGGTAACTTATGTTAGTGTCTTTCTTTTGATCTAAAAAGATTCTATTTTGGAATCGAACGGACTATAATCGCGCTAATTTTCCATGATGCAAATCCCTTCCTTAACCACACAGAGGAAAAGACGCAAACAAATCGAGTATCAGTAAACCATAAGGTTCTGTGTCCTATCATAGGTAGCGCAAGCTCGATATATGTGTATCTGTACTATATTATGTACGAGTAGGAATTTTAAGATTTGTATGGGACAATGGTTTTTCGCAAAAGTAAAAAACATATATGTATAAATTTACGTTTTAAAATAAGAAATAGTTTCCCTCGCTTCAGTCTTGTGTTTCTTTGTCTTTGCTTCAGTTTCTGGGTCGATTAAGAGCGGTTTAGGTGGTTTTCGGTCCCTCTTCTATAGAGAGGGAAAAAAGGAGGAACTAAAAACCACCTAAATCGATCTTAATGGACCCAGAAACCGTACCAAAGACAAAGAAATAGAAGACTGAAGCGAGGTAAGGTGTGTTTTTATTTTAAATCGTAAATACTTTTTAAATTTTGAGAAAAGCCGTTTTCCCCTTACAAACCCCTATATTTCTGCTCTTGCATAAGAAAGTACAGTACAGATACACATATATCAAGCTTGGGCTACCTGAGGTGGAACGAAAAATTTGTTATGCGCAGTGAACGTGGCATCTGGTAACGCTCCTTGCGAAAATATTGGGGAAGGAATCTGCGCTGCAAATAACCCAAGATGCCCCCCTTCAACAAGGGTAAGTTATTCTGTACGCAAAAGTGCAGAATATTTTGCTAGTACAAATCTATCATTTTCGTTTAGCGGCTCAGCTGTGAAGATTTCATTTAAAACTAATGCTGCTACTATCAGAAATTCAATTCTCATTTTAAGTGGATTTATACTGATGATGGTCAGTATAAAAAAGCCCTAGAGCGCTGGATCGAGGACAATATGATGCCATTCTTAATCAGTAAACCGCAAACCTTTTCCAAGGGTAAAGGGTGGGGTTTTCTACCTAACAGTTGTCATGTCGGGTAGTTAAATTGATTTTACAAATTCAGTGTATTAATTTCTTTAGTTTTCAAAGTCTTCACCAAAGGGAACCCGGCAAAGCAGGAACCAAATAAAATGTATTCTAATATTTGAGAGCAAATACTGCAGCCTTACAGGCATGAGAGAATTAGTAACGATTTTCTTCTTACAGACCCTATCGCAAGTGGAGTTTTGAGAAAATGAGTATTTAGCTCACCTAAAACCCATATAATATTACACATGTTTGCATTCATTTTACACTACTAGCTGACAATCTCCCTTCTTCAACTTTTTGTTCTACCAACAGGCCCTGAAGATAAAACCTATACAAAATTAACCCTTTTAATCCAAATTGCCCAGGGGGAAGACGACTGTGCTAATAACAATAGTATATGCCTTCTAACTAGGACTCTAATTTTAGTAACCTGGCTGCTAGGTGTTTTCTTGAAGTGCAGTATTTAATTCAATTGCACAACCTATGATTATCTTATTGCTAGTAGATGGAGGGAGAGGATTTAATGGGGAAAGCAAATTGTGTATCTCATTTCTTATGCTAGGTGTAAGTGGTTCTTTAGTTAATATAACACATGCATGTGTAAGTAATGAATGGGGTACTGTAAGAATGGCTATTACCTCATGACATCTTTGTAGTTTTCTTGGCATGTGTAAAATAATGTTCTGCATTCCTGCTCAGATCTGTTTTTGTCGTTGCATCTTTGGGAATAAAAAGAGGTCTTAATTTCTCCTACAGAAAGTTGATACCATGCACATATTAAGTAGTGCTTTATTAATGCATAGTGATATGACATGTGCACATCTGTACTTCATGAAAAGACAAATGCACTAATCTAATTAGGGTGCACACTGCTGCCAATAACTGATGACTGCAGACATGTACTCTATTGTTTGCAAAAAATGTGGGTGCTTTAATTAAGAAATAGCCTTGCATTCTTAGATGCAGATGCTCCTCAAGCAATGGCAGTAGTGTTGTGATTGAATCTCTGCTATTTTCTTCTTCAAAGTTTCAATGTACCCCTGCCTGAAACATAATTGGCTAACCTAAAAACACAATTATTTTCAACCATGTTTTAAAAAAATAGTAAAATTATTTTTTGAATAATCTTACTTCTTACGATGTTTGCCTTTGTCCATGGTACTGAATATTTCCAATATTTCTGTATTTACTACTTAATTTGTACTATTGAGGGGTTCCTGGCTTTATGAATTGCAAATTAAAGTTAAAGGTAAAATGTCTGTCATTAATTCATTATTTTGTTATATATCAGACGTACATTCTGCATGTACATTCACTTGAAATGTGAAAATCAGTATGTTTTCATGGGGATTAGATTAGACATTGACAGGGTCACACTTATTCTTCCTTAATCAATCACTGAAAACTTATGTCCCCATTAATTAATTTAATTAACCTTTGGACACCCAAACCGGTCAGACTTAGTATTTTACTCTAATGCCAGACGATTTTACTCGTCAATGGGTTAATCTGAGCTACTTTGATTTTTTAGCTAATAATCAAACAGAACGTTTTTTGATACTGAAATACCCAAGATCCCTAGATTTATCTTCACCACCACTTGGTGAACAACATTCTCTAGTACAGATGATAAAGTGAGTTCCCTCAAACATTTTGATTTAACTTCTTCATATTAACATTCATGATGGTTTTACCTGAAAGTTAAGTCATAAGAAAATAATAATATATAGAGGTAAAGAGGTATAAGATGTATAAATTCGAAATGGTCTTAAATTTCATTGTGAAAATTTATGATCTTCCTGATTCCTTCTTGGATCAGCAAGCTTAGTAAAGGATTATTTGCAATTAGATCCATTTTATTATAACAAAGCTCTTGTGGTTTGTTACTTTTTTTACCCATTGCAGACTCACCATGCACTTGGGAATCATTTCTTTCGAAGATTGGCTGGAATAAAACCTGCAATAATGAAACAGATACTCTGAGACTTTCAGTCTAATGATCTGCAATAGGCATCTGGCACAGAGAGCTTTCAGAGATCTATTACAGAAAGATGTAAGATGGTGTTAGACATGTTCTGGGATGTTATCTTATTCTGAACACCAATGCAAGTCCTCTGTATTGTGCTATACAGCCAGAGTTGCGGGAAATTCGTGCACTGTTTCATTAAAAAAAAATGACTTTTTTTTTTCTTTTCCAGTTTCGCTACCTTTGTCTTTGAAATCCAGTGTAACGTGCTGGGAAATTATCTGTCACTTTTACTGCCATTATTTAAAAGTAGAAACTAATCACGAAGTGATAATCCTTCAATCGCTATAATCGCTATAAAAGGATGACTTACGTGTATGAAGCATAGCGGCTTTGTTGTGAACTGTGAGATGAAAAGTGAATGAAAAAGACTAATAATTTTTAGATTGGCTTTTGAGTTAGGTGAACCAAATAGAATACTACTAAATGTCATAACGCATACGTACCCAACTTCTTTTTTTTTTTTCCACTGGCTTCTCCCGTTCCCATCGCTATCTTTGACCTTGCTTGTATTGTCTCTAGTAAATTTTCGATACCGTTTTGAGTTGTATGTTCAGTGTCCGGTCTTGCATACCTTCATTATCCCTTGGCTGAGACCTTTATCTTTCACAAAACATAATTTTTACCCGGCTGTACGTTTTCACAAAAGTAAGATGCTCCAAGTATATCGAAAGAATGAAAAACGGCAAGTAGAACAAGCTACCGACGAACTTTTCGGAAGGTACATTTTCCCGCTCTTTTGTATATCCCATAAAAGGAGTTCTTGAATCAACCCTCTCCCCAGTGTCTTTCCTTCGGACCTTGTAGAGAGGTAGGGTTGGGGGGAGCATTCCTTTGCTGAGGTCGACGGAATTTTGGCACTAGTGCTCATTGAATTTTGGAAAAGCGAAAATCGACAAGAATGTGAACTCAGGCTACGTTTTGCAACTGGTAGACGTTTTTCAAGCAATAGATTGAATGTGTACGTGTTCGTGATAGGGGATAAGGGGGAAATGTCACCGAGGGGGTAAAGGAGGAAAGCGAACTTACACTCTACGACGGTCAGTGTTCCGTATTTGCCGAATCGTTTAATCTCCCAAAAGCGTTGCCTTGGTTTTGTGTCTTTCCTTTGGCAATGCAAGTATCAACAAAGTAGGAAAGCCTGTTAAGATTTGACTTCACATTTGACGATAGTCAAACTTGAAGTCAAAGATGCTATCGTATTTGTCTTCGCCTTTGTCAAGTAACAAAGGAACGCACAAAGCCTCTTCAGATTTGACTTCACATTTAACGCGCGTCAAATGTGAAGTCAAAGTTGTTACGAATTTGACTTGACCTTTACCATGGTCAAAGGCATAAGCAAATTGGTAATGGATTTGACCGTACGTTTGACGTGCGTCAAAGGTAAAGTCAAAAGCGATTCCAGATTTGACTTAAGCTTTGCCAAAGGTCAAATGTGCAGCAAATCCAATTTTTCGTCCCGTGTATATATATGCAACTAAAGTTGTTATAAATAAATAAATATGATGATAGTTGTGATGGTAAAGATAACAATACTAATATGAAATCAACAATACTAAAAATATGGTAAACGTTTGTCACAGAAGAATGAAAACTTTTTCATAACCACATGCAGTTTATAGAAATAAAGCTTCTTCCTGCGGCATTGATCAATAAAATTCTCTGACCATACACTAAAACTAAAACAAAACAAACCAAAAAAAAAGCAAAAAAAAAAAAAAAAACTCGAGTTGTGAAGTTGTCTTGCGCATTATTCGGAATCAGTAGACATTCTTGATAATCTGAAAGGTCTCTAATTCGGAGACGTACTGTTTGAGAGATAGAAAATCATTACTCGTGTCAAACATGCAAATTACGAGTTTCTTCAACAAAGTGTTATCAATTACCGTTAAGATTTCATTTAAACAAATTAAATGTGAGTCAGTATTAAGTAACTCAAACAAATCTCTGTGGAGTGACCAGGGGGGTAGCTATATAATTTCGTGACAGTTTATGTGGAGCAATGAACTTACAGCTCTAGTAGACTTATGAGTCCTGAGAACATCGTTTCTTGGAGTTGAGTTATTTTATTGTCATCAAGACGTCTAGAAATAAAAGTATAAGAAACCTTCTTGAAAGCTAAGTTAACGTAGCACTTTTTTATCTTAATACTACTCTTAAAAGTATATTTAAAAATTTTAATTAAACGAGAACAGTGATATTCATCCCGGATTAGCTTTTATTAAGGATCATTCGCTGAGAGTAAGATTTATCCAAATTGGCTTAGTCCCCATCAGCATCGGGAAAGTATTTTATTTTAAACCAAGTTTTGCGGGAAATTAAAAAAAAAAAACAGACAAACTCGGCTAACTCAATGTTGTACCCAATTCTAATCCTTTGGCAATTTATATGTTATAAAAAAACTGCGCCCTCGGCCTTCATCCTCGGGCCATACTCGAGACCCAGGGCACAATTTTTTTTTCCTATCTGGACCGACCTTGGCCGGTAAATAACTTTTTTTTCTATGGCCAGGAAGCAGGTGAAAAATAATTGTAGCTGATCTCGCACTGTCTCCAGTTTTATATCAATCTGTTTTACTTAAATGCCAAAGCATACTTGTTTTATCGGCACCGATAGAAAATGGACAGTTATCTCTTTTCGGTTGGGTTGAGGCATTGAATCAATGGGAGGGAGGTGTGACGAAGGAAAACAGAATTGAAAAAATGGCCCCTACAAATCAAAATCAGTTTGCAATTGTAATGTAGCCGCTAACATACTTCTAAACTTGTTTATTATCCATATTTTTGTTTTCTAAAAATCTGTTACTATTTACTACTGCTTTCACGAGAAAGTCATTGAAATGACAGTTGAGAAATCTCAATTGTCAGCTACCAAATGACAAGTTCAAAGACGCACGCACAAAAATTTTAAAAATTGTCGCTTGCAAAGTAAATTTTACGCATTTAAACGGATAAAAGTTCCCTCGATTGTGACACTAAACAGTAAGACCCTGAGAAAGTTGACGTCGATCAATGTTCTTAATCGGAATCAGAATCATCGGATATTGCAGCAAGACGTTTACACTGCTTGGAAACCGGAGGTTTGTTTGAACTCTCTACGCTTGTGTTAGGTGCACTGTTAGAGGTAAAATTAAAAGTGCATCCTTCAATATTTCCGATTTTTTAATAATAATAATAATAATAATAATAATAATAATAATGTTGATGATGATGATGATGATGATGATGATGATGATGATAATAGCGCGAGGTGTTGCATGGGTGATCTATTGTTCAAGTTGTCAATATGCTTCGTTAACTGGTCAATAAAGTCACGACCAGTTTTACCGTACGGGACTAAGAAGGTGTTTTTTTCTCCATGTTGTTACTTCGTTCTATGCTCCATAAATCGTAGCAGTGCTGATTGTTATCATTTCCCCCGTCGGAATTTCGGCCCCAGTTAACTGATGCTGGCAAGTTGACAGTCGTATAATTGGGTAAACACTCAGGAACATCATCAGACACATCCGGCCAATCGCCCATTGTAATTCTGCTTTCCTCTGGGATTTGCTACGGCCCTATGCCATGCAAATTTGGGCCCCTTGTTGGTGAATTACCATTTCCACTTTCTCTGTTTTGGTTGTTTTGACTTTCATTTTCAATATTTTCCTGACTAGAATATTCTTTTGTGGATGTGATGTTCCACAAATCCTCGACACTTCTTTCTCTAATGGATAGAACTGTTCCATTATTTCTCTTTTTTCTCTAGCCTCGCTGCCTGGTCCCGTACGTTTTGGCTCTTCAATTGTAGATTCTTGTACCCCATATCATCCTACAACTCCTTCATAACGTCAATATATCCTCTTTTCCTTCCATTTTCGTCGCAAAGAGGATTCTCTGAAGAAACAAGTTCCTGCGCTTTTTTCTTGCATTCCAAAACATCCTTGTTCATTTGTTCTGTCCATTTTACTTTTGCCTTCCTCGCTTGACTTGACATTCCACTTCCACAGCTATCACGATAGCTGATCAATAATAATAATAGTTATAATAGCTAATTTATTCAAGTGTCAATGGGTTAAGCACAAGAGCACTAATTGGAGACACCAACGAAGTTAATTCAATTCAAATCAAATATTGGTTTTTGAGGAAAAGGAAAAAGTACCCGAAGAAAATCCTCTTGGAACAGAGAAGAGAACCAGAAAACTCAACCCACATTTAACGCAAAGTCTGGGACTCGAGCCCGGACCACCTGGGTAGAAGGCGAGTGCTTTCACCACTTCGCCACCCCTGCCTCGCCTTCAAACTTAAGATTCAAAAGAATATATAAACTTGAACAAGGTCAAAAGGGCCAAATTGCAATCAAACAAAAGAATGCTAAATGGCGACCATTTTGGAATAAGGTGTATTGAGTTAACCCATCTGGTCTATTGGCTATTTTTCCCTTAGAACTTGGTGTAAAAATAAACATTTTTCTGACGCTGATGGGGACAAACCTGATACCAGAGTCTCACTCTTGGCTAATTAATGGACTCTTGGCTTTACTAAATTCTATAATTAAACAATAGCAGTGCAATTAATCGTACTGGATGTCCTCAAAAGTGTCCTCTAGCGACTGAGAGCGGTCAAATCAATTTCATCAGCCATCTATCGCAGACATTTCACGAGATCACTATGCATGCGCACAATCAGTCATACCATGTTATGCTCCGCCATCTTTGCATGACCGGTAAAGCATTCGGGAAAAAAAAACAAAAACAAAAAAACAACCTACGATTGTCCTCATCATCCGTTTATTTACACATCAATCCTCTGCTTTTCTATATACAACGCTGTTGTGGAAAACCTTGACCTAGTTTGCGAGGCAAGCCTAAGTTCTAAAACTTTTCGAGTTCGCAAAGACGTCACATCGAACCCGTCTTCACTCAAGGACCTCAAGGTTATTATCAGCGAGTCGGAGAGCAATCCCATGGCGCCGCCGGGGAAATCACTTGAAAGTATTCCTACAGCGAATACTTCCAATGCTCCCAATAGGGATAAAAGAGAGTCCCCAGAGAGGACCAACAAAAACAGTCGTCGATGACGATCCGACAAAGAGACCAAAGGTCACCAAAGGGAATCGACGAGCTCAACCACACGATTGACCAGCTAACCCATGTTGTCAAGAATTTTGCGCCTGTTATAAGAGAGCTAAAAATAGCTTACGATGCCTCCTTTCGTGAGGATTCTGAGACGACGTGGGTAAAAAGAACGGCGAAGCCGAAGGATTTATTCGGGATTGTTATGGGCATATGTTTGCTTGTAACGGTACATTATGTAGCTCGCTTGATAAACTTCATTTCGAAGGAGACTGCAAACGTCAACTGGATACGGACAAATTCATCATTAGCTGTGGTCTTACTTTTCTTGAGGTGATGTTGGACGGAAAAAAAGTGTTAATTATTATTTGACCTGGCTGCAAGGGAAATCCATCAATTTGGTCACGAAAAAGCGAACGAAGACGGCAGAGCTACAGTGTTAAAAATTGCAACGAATTACGCGATGTGTTTAATGTTAATTTCTACGTCATCATAGTCACCAATTTAAAACCTGAACAGTCTTATTCATCTTACAGACAAGATAATAATCAATACTGAGAGTTTGACCGCTTGCCTTAGAACATTCTGAGAACGAAATAATTGAGTGTAAAGATGACTTAATTTGATTTTTTTTACAATTTGCATCACCTGTTGTCAAAATATTACTTTCCCCAAGTTAGTTTTCTAACGTTTACGAACTATAATAAAGCGCTGTTGCAAATTCAGTGACGGAAAAAATAGTAGTTTGGGGAAAAATGCGAAAACAGATAAGCTCGTTTTTGTCGTTTTCCAAAATGGTCGACACCTTACATAGTAAAGCCAACATTTTTCCTTTTTCGTAAAAGACAAAGCAGTTTTGAAACATCCTTTAGTAATCAGAGGCATAGGTGTCCTTTCTGGTGGCATTTCATTACAACTGACTCACATCTATGCAAGAGGTAGACACATATATTACACATAACATGAGAATTTTCTTCCATAAAGCTCATTTGTACATATCTATAGGCTTTTTTTTATGATGTGTTAATGGCCTATACAGCCAATCAGAATGGCGTACAGCTATTTCACATGTGGAAGTATAACCAATCAACGATAGCGTAAACGCGTTTCCATGCCAATCACTCGTGCATCTCGTGCAAATCGTACTTTGTTATTGAATTAAATTAAATTTGCATTTGGTTCTATTGTTAGTGAGTTTTTGTTTCTAATTCGCGTTCAGAAAACTATTTTAATGAAAATTGTCATTTTATGTGTAATAAACAGTTCACGACATAGAAAGTGCGGCGTACAGGGTTTTATGCACGAGTTGTTTGTCAAAAACCCTCACTCGCTCGTTCCTCGCTCGTTCGGGTTTTTGACACAAACAACTCGTGCATAAAACCCCGTACGCCGCACTTTCTATGACGTAAACTATATATATGTTACCCATTTTGAGGGTCAAAACATGGGCATGTTGTTGTCATGATTAATGGAGGGTTACCATAGCAACGGTAACTCAGCTGGCCCAAATATGGTTGTTTTCGTTTATCTTACCGGGTAACATATCTCCACACAAAAAAATTAAGGGTGAGTAACTCCACTTCCAACTTTGCGTGACTTTCTCATAAAACTGTTCTTAACTTGGTTTGGGCATTTCATTTTCTTAGCACGGTGCATTTAGAACGCTTTGCATACAATAAAGCCATCTTGAAAATATTGCCTAAAATAATATAAAATATGCTTTAACATATTATTCCAACCTTTAAGAGATCGCCTCCTGGCGACAAAAGAGGTAGTAACTGAAGGAAACAAAAATGCGCAGCACTATTTTGTTAACATGATTTTTTTTTGCTTGCAAGTAACTTTTAAGAAGTCTCTGAATGAGGTTAACTAATCCATATTCCATAGGAGCGTAATGTTCAGTTCGTTGTGGACCGTGGGAAGACCTTTAGGCTTCGTCAGGCAGCGCCATTTAACCACCAAACAATATTACTAATTTGAGAAGGGAAAGACAACTTGCAACGAGCTCGAGCAGCATTCAAGGCAGGAGTGCCTTGAAATCCTCTACCTCAGAAAGAAAGGGATATTGAAGAAAATACCAAAGAACTAGTTCTCAAAATCGGAGATATGACGGGTGTTTTAGTGCGTTCTGAGGATATTTCGGTCAGCCATCGTATTCCAACCAGCTAGAAATATCAGGTAAGGAAATCTGCTCCTGCTATTAAACTGAAGATTACCCGGCGTGATACAAAGGAGATATTCTATCGTGGGCGAAAAGAGCTGAGAGCCTTGATAACTAAAGACTTTGGCTTTTCAGACAAGAATATTATCTTTATAGCGGAGCTCCGCGCCCGCTGAAGGCGTGCGCGCGCGGAGCACCATAGCTAGGAAAATATGGTAACCCATCGATGTCAGTAAATTTGGTTGTATAGCCATGAAGTCATGAACGTTTGTCCGCCCCTCCATGTATGCCAATGTGACCAGTATCACGTAACCATATCACGGCCTCGAGTTTAGAGCTCATCGAGGAGACAATACTACAGTTTACACTATAGCTAGTTTACAGCATACCTCTTTGATATTGGACATCAATGTAATGGTCAATTGACACCTGTCAAAACAAGGAATCCGCTGACCAGCATCACGTGACCATATCGCGGGCTCAAGTTAGACCTTATCTAGGTCAGCTGTTTTTTTTAAAGTTGTCCGCTGACCCGGGACTGGTTGTTGATTGGATCGCAGGCTCAAGCCAGGTCAGACACACACTCACACCTGAACGAGGCTTAATTTTTCGCGCTCTCTCTACGGCTCAACGCGGCTACACAGCCATGCTACGTCAGCAAAACTCTTGACAGTCGATGCTTTTTGTGTTCAGGTACGATTTCGAAAATATATTTTTCTTGCAATTTTTCGCTGGTTTAGGGATAATGTAGCTGTATTTATTCAAGTCAATCATTGGAGGGATATATACTTAAAGCTGAGTGTTTTATTGTTAATTTGTTTAGGGCTGCTTTTTGCTCTGAATTGCAGCTTTTGGTATGTCTTAAGATTTCGATTCTACTAAGGTTGCAAGACGCCTGGACGGCCTATGTCAAAAGAACAGAAACGAAAGAAGAGAGAAAGAGAACGAGAACGACGGTACACCAGTAATAGCTATAAAGTTCGTGGAAGAAGTTACTCCACAAATTCTTTTCTTGGACACTAAACCGTTTGTTATTTCTACGGATAAGTTATTTCAAGTGGATGCATATTTCTAAAACGTGGTTTAGTCGTTTTTTCTTTTGTTCAGGAATGAAACTCGAATTTTTATTGTTAACTGGAGTTAAATAACAATCATCTGTACTCTTTTTGGACAGAAATAATCGGTTACTGGTTTGTTTGGCCTTAAAATGCGACGAAACAAGAAGTTTTTTTACTCCGCTTGTCTAACTGTTTTTCGATGTGCCTCGACAGTCACAAGAATTTTGCACTTATGTTCTAAACATGTAATCGAAATGAGTTCTCGTAAAAGTATAAGGAGAAATATCACGAGCTTGTGTTTTCAGAAGTTTGTTTAGAGCACGTACAGGTAATTTGTTGGAGATCTTGTTTGAAGTTGTCCTTCCTAGCCGATTCTGGGTCTAAGCCAAGCTGGCGTGTTTCAATGAAATACATCGAATTGTAAATAATGTCGTTTTCAGAGATAAAGTGGAATAAATAAAGTACATCAATAAAACTCCTTGTTTGACCTTGAACCGACAAAGACGATCTGTCATATTACGAGCTATAGTACGTCTGTGATTTCTTATTTTAGCGGTATTCCTATTCGCTAGTGTTTGACAGTCGACTCTGAAAGGGCTTCTTTCCTTTTCCGTTCGCTTGCTGAGGATTTGCTTGTTTTTTTTAAAACTCTTGCGATTCAAGAAAAATTAATTGCCTAACTGGTGAATTCGACAGTAGATTGCGCTAGAAAAACCGATTTCACACCCATTCCTTTGTGATTCATGCGCTCAGTCGGTATTTCAGGTGAAATTAACCGTGGAATTCACTAGTTAGGCAGCAAAGAAAATGTTACATAATTAAGCAATATCAGGGAAAACCAAAAGGCGGACAGTTCCAAAGCCTTTTATTTTGACTAATCCTACAGCCAGTAAGAATAAACAAGCCGGGAGCTCCGCTTTTAGGCTTGGCTAAATCTATATATTAAATGAGTGTCTAACTGAAGTAATTAAAGAACTCTTCAAGGCCACACTTAAAGTAAAGAAATATCACAGTTACGATCACATTTGGACCTAAAATGGAAGGATTTATTTGCGGAGGGACCGAGACAGCTCAGCTATACTCATAAAAATCAAGACGAACTTGACAAGTTAAAGAGATAAGTACTGATAATGTTATACCACCACATACTGTTCTAAATGTATAGGGGCCAGCTCTCCTTCTAACCAGAGTGAACTGTCTGTGTGCTTATATTGTCTGCGTGGTTTGCTTTTGGGGCTGGCCTTTGTGCCGGAATTTTAACTCATTTGCCTGTGGGTCTTGCCTATGGGAGAAGTTTGTACTGGTTTTGCCTTTGACGTCTGCCTAAGTGGCGAAATTCTTTGTTCTGTTGATGCCGGCGTGGTTTGCTTGTGGGGCTTGCCTGTGTGGCGAATTTTCTTCCGCTTTGTTAATGCCTGGGAGGCTTATTTGCGTGTTTGAATGTTTTGTATTGTTATATCCCAGTGTGGCTCGCCGAGGTGGCGGAGCTTTCTTTTAATCATTTATGCCTATGTGGTTTCCGTGTGTGGCGGTTATTTATCTTATACAGGAGCCCATCTGGAGCGTGCAACTTCCCATACAGCAAGTAGGTTTATTCTTAGACTAGCCCTTCCCGCAAATTAGGTCAAAAAACAAAGGGAGTTCCGGTTTGGTGACCCTATGACGTCAGCTTAATTTCTTGTAATTGCTCATCGGGCTCTAAAAATAACTTGGTCTGTGAAACCGCCGTTACACGAACACAGTAGACTTGTAGGCTCCGGGTCATGGGTTCCTGTCTTATAATAACGTCTCAGGTTTGCCTGCGTGGCGAATTCGGAAGTCTTCTGATAATGCAGCGGAATTGTACTGATCATACGGGTTAGGTTTAAGGAGTGAGTTCTCTTTACGTTAATGTGCGTTAATAATGGTTTCGTAAGGTTTTTTTTGGATTTAAAGTCCCATGAGGTTTTTTCTGTGGTTTTTGAAATGTTCCTCGGATTATTTGTGCTATTGATCAGGGTGAGTGACTCGTGTTGCGTGCTGAAGGCGCTCCCTCCTGGTCGCGAACCCCCGGTACCACTAGTTTTCTTTGTTTTTTATGTGCCTTATCAATCGATTGGAATAGGTGAAATCGTGAAATCCCTATTTAAACCCTCCCCCCTTTTTTATTTGGATGGTGGGTCGTAAGCGGAGGACAATGGTCTCCAATGAGGGGTTTCCGGAGCAAGCAAGTAACTGGGTAGAGTTCCAGAATCAGATTAAAGGAATCAAATGGAGATCAGGGTGGGAGTGACGGAGGCTGTTGATTGGAGGGATGTCCTCTCGTCGGGCGTGTCTCTTGAGTTAAAAGCTTTGAAATTGAGAGATCCCAATCGCTCCTTCGTTGGTGGCTTACACCAGAACGTTAAGGCTTAGGATAACGTACTTAAGAACCATCCCCTAGTGGAACGTATTGGCAGGTGGATTCGAAATGGAGTCCACATTCTCCAATTTGCTCGTCCGTTTTCGGGCGTCTATGAGCAAGTAAAATATTCTTCAGATTTGCCGCTACCGAAACAGTTTCCAAACCATGCGTCGTGCAGACGTTTCTCAGAAAATTATTATTCGTATTTTTCTTAAATTTGTTAAAGGTTATATTAGGTTATATTACTTATTACATTGAACAAGGATTGGGAAGAGTAGATCATGTTTAAAGGCTGGTTTCCAAATAATCGTCCCTGTCGCTAGAATCGTCTCTGTCGCTTGAAAAGAGCCTCCCGTGGTGAAAAACGACAGACGCGATTGAAGCGATTCTTGCGATACCTTGGTTTCCATTAAATCATTTGTATCGGATCAAACGGTAAAAAAGACTGGCACTAGGAATTTTTTTGCCGACTAAATCAAAATTAAAATGGCGGCAGTCAATCGAAGAAGAAGACTTTTGGCTTGTTATTGCTTCTCCGTGTTATTTTGCGAAGAAGAAGAGAGAGAGAAAATCGAAGAAAGCATCGGTTTTGAGTTCGGCCGATATTTTAGGTTCTTATAATCCTTCGAAAATTTGTTATAAAGACATTTATACCGCTGTATTTCTCCCATAAATGTAGAGGTGTTATTCGAGTTGCTTGCCGCCATTTTGAAGCGTGTATATGGACGTGAAGTAAGCAATCAGGTGCATCATGGGATATGTCCCGACGCTTCTGTCGCCTCTATCGTTTGAACCCGGTTTCCATTAAAAATATGCGATCGCTTGAGAGTCTTTTCCGGTTGTCTCTGTCGCAAGGATAGAACTCGAGTCTATCTATCCTTTTTGTCGCAAGGATCGTCCCAGGATCGTCCCGGGTGATCGTTAGAGCGTTTCCATATGATCGTCCCTGTCGCTTGCAAAAATTTGAAGCGACAGAGACGATTGTAACGACAGGGACGACTATTTGGAAATCGAGCTTAAGTTACGGAAATAAGGAAAACAGACATTTGATGATGTCAGATAGATGAAAATGGAGGTAGTCTTGGGGAAGCCAGAGCGATTCTATCATTAATAACAATACCCAGGGTAAAATATTACACTATACTTACAGCCGTCGTAGATTTGTGAGCCCAGAGAAAACATTTTCTGGCAGTTGAGTTATTTCATTTTTATAAAGGAATCTAGAAAAGAACGCATGTAAATCAATTTACAAGAAAAATTCTTCAAAGCTGCGTTAGAGTAGTAAATTTTATCTTAACCCATTGACCCCTGGGCCAGAGGGGGTTTCTTAGGGCGTTTGAGGTGTTAATGGGTTTAATTGCCAACGAGTC
>NC_090887.1:30982387-30997387 GCF_036669925.1 Montipora capricornis | reverse complement strand
TTGCCTTTGAAGAGAGTCAGTCAGCTGTTTATCTGCACAAACAGGTAGAGACGTTTAAGGTACGTTTGTGAGTCGCACGGATTCATTAACACTGCTGATAGTACCAAGAGCACTGAAGGTAAAAGAGTACTGGAGATTCTGAACAGTATAAGTAAGATTGAGGATGGAAGATACGTAGTAGGTTTTTTGTGGCGGAATGAAGATCCGATAGTGCCAAATAACAGGCCACAAGCTGAAAAGGAATTACAACAGTTGCCGAAGCGGTTCCTGCCTGACCCAACGTTTGGCAGTCAGTTTGAAGCAGTAATAAATGACCACATTGAAAAAGAATATGCTGTCAAGTTGTCTGAGAAAGAAGCAGTCTCTACGTCCGACGACATTTGATATCTTCCGCCCCATGGTATACTAAATCCAAACAAATCCAAAGTTAGAGTTGTATACAATGCAGATACAGTTTGAGGAGGCACGTCACTCAACAAGGGACTTCTGCAGGGACCAGAACTGAACAAGCTCAGGATATGTGCACTATATAAATAAAGTTATTGTTATGAATTCACTTGTTGGAGTTCTGCTCCGATTTAGGAAAGAAGAAATTGCTGTTGCATCTGACATTGAAAGCATGCTTTGCAGAGTTGGTTGACTGAAACGAAACATAGATACTTTGCACTTTCTGTGGTAGAGTGATGGGCTGAATGAATCTTCAAGTGACCATAAAATTAAAGTCCGTTTATTCGAAAAGGCAGATTCCTCCTGCATGGCTACTTGGACCCTGCGAAAAAAAAACCCTAGATAATGAGCCTAAATTTGAAAATGATGTTTGAGATATTGTCCGAAATAATTTCTACGTTGGCGACTGCCTTTTCTCAGTCCCTACCACTGAAGAAGGAATTAGAACATCACTACGACCTCAGCAGTTGCTGAAGAGAGGAAATTTCCGACTGACCAAGTTCACTTCCAACGACTTGAAAGTCTTGGAGGCTATACCAACTGAAGAGATA
Source organism: Montipora capricornis (assembly GCF_036669925.1). NCBI lineage: Eukaryota > Metazoa > Cnidaria > Anthozoa > Scleractinia > Acroporidae > Montipora > Montipora capricornis. Next base: position 30,996,389 of record NC_090887.1, on the reverse strand, counting down.
ACATTTAAGAGTCTTGATCTGGACAAGCTACCGCTTGAACGGACATTGGGTCTACATTGGGACACTGAGACAGACACACTAGCTTCAAAAGTATACAAAAACTTGGTTTTATCAACGGAGTTGATAATGTAAATTGGCCACCGTACAGAGATTCTAAAAGCTGACGTTTCGAGCGTTAGCCCTTGGTCAGAGCTCTGACGAATTTACATTATCAACTCCGTTGATAAAACCAAATTTTTGTATACTACCTCCCCACCGACGCAGCACCACAGTTTCTTTAGAAACTACCCCTTCATTCTTAGCTTCAAAAGTGTCAACTTCCCATGGTGAAGCTAATAACGAGACAAGATTGCTTAACTAAGGCGAGTTCTACATGTGATTCTTTTGGTTCCATTTGTCCTGTTCTACTTCCCGCTAAGAGGTTGATGCAAAGGACCTGGCAGCCGAAGCTTGATTGGGATGATTCATCACCCGTAGGCTTGCCGGAGAACTGGACAAGGCGGAAAGAAGAACCATTGCTTCTTAACCATTTACGTCTTCCTCGGTGCTATTTAAGTGGAGGTTTTTCCTTGATGCATCTTTTGAACTTCACCACTTTGATGATGCCTCTGAATATGGTTATGGAACAGTGTCTAATTTGAGGTAGGAGTCTGGTGACGGAGCTGGTGAATCCACTTTCATCATGGCAAAGAGTCGCTGTAAAAATGTAAATGCTTTGTTTATAATGGAAGTACACTTGGCTATCAAACTAGTTTAGAGGCACCCCACTTATAATAACCCGAAGGAAACAATTCAAACTTAACAGGAACAGTACATTTCTGTGCTAAGATCGGAATTGCAAGCTGCTACGATCGCAGCACGTGCTCATCGCCTGATCTCAAGAGAAATTAATTTGGAGATCTCTGCCTCCTTTTTCTGGACAGACTCTAAGGTCACATTCCAGTATGTAAAGGTTGAGTCTTGAAGGTTTAATACCTACGTGGCCAACAGAGTCTGCGAAATTCGAAGTATATCCCAACCCAATCAATGGAGATATTGTCAAAGCTCCCTCAACCCGGCTGATGATGCCTCTCGTGGCTTAACAGTGCATCAGTTGTTGATATCTAAAAGATGGTTCAGTGGTCCAGCTTTCCTGTTGAACCCTAAAGAAGAATGGCTCAATACTGACATTGATACCTTATCAGACAGCGACCCAGGAATCAAGAATGAGAAGCCCATATTTGTGGCGACGGGACCAGAGAAGTTACAAGAGATACTCACAAGATACTCATGGTGGACAGTTCTGATGATGATTGCCTGGTTGTTGAAGTTTAAAGAGTGCCTAAGATGTCGCAAAAAGAGATGACAAGTTAAAACTCTCCAAACACCTGGCAGTGGAAGATTTGAAGCTTTCAACTGTTGCCATTGCGCAATTAGCCCAGAGCGAGGTGTTCTCTGAAGAGGTGAAGAATTTTGAGAAATGAGGAAGTGTGAAACGCTCAAGAAAGTTAGTGAAGCTTCGATCGATACTGGATAATGGCTTGGTGAGAGTGGGTGGACGCATTGGTGACTCTCCAGTCACACCTGATGCAAGGTTCCCAATGATTGTTCCACCTATCACCCAGCTACCCACCTTCTGATTGCATCATAGCATCAGAAACTAGGCCAAGCAGGTCGAACGAAAATTTTGAGTTTCTAAAGAAACTGTGGTGCTGCGTCGGTGGGAGATTGAAACAGAAATTTATTTTATCAAACGAGTTGATAAAGGTTGAATGGCCACCGTGAAAGATTTGGAAAGCTGACGTTTCGAGCGTTAGCCCTTCGTCGGTCATGCAGGTCAAAGTCACATTCTTGCTCAATTGAGAGAGAAGGTTTGGATTCCAAAAGGAAGGTTCTTAGTTGCTAAGATCTTGGAATCGTATCTAAACTGCAAGAAGCAAAGAGCAGCCAGGATGGAACAGATGATGGCGGACTTACCAACGTTTCGCACAACAGCCTTTGAACCCATTTTCACGCAACTGGAGTCGACCTTTTTGGCCCTTCGAACGCACACAGAGGAAGAGTAGTCGTCAAAAGAGGAGGCGTCGTGTTCACTTGTCTGAACTCTCAGGCAGTACACCTAGAATTGGCCTCCTCCTTGCAAACGGATTGTTTCATTGACATTCTAAGGAGATTCGTCAGTAGACGAGGCACACATAAGACTATTCATTCCGACAATGGCAACAATTTTATTTGGGCAGCAAGGGAAATTAAAGAGGCCACTTCAATCTCCTAGTTCGTCATGTAGTTAGCCTGTTGTTCTGCTCCGTTTGCTGAGACGCCGCTTGTTCCGCCATATTATCACTCAAAACAAACTCAATTGGCAAATAAAAGATTAGTAAATCCGCTTATGGTCACCTCCTTGCTCCAAAGAACAATGTAACAAGTACTAAAAGTACTTTTCGATTAAATTTTGGTGCCTGAGCTTGGCCTACAGCTGTACTTTCGTTTGGAATCGTGTTCATCGTAGTTTTGTAGAGCTACAGCCTCACACGTCTTCAGTACTCGCCACCATTATGATTATGATTATGATTATGATTATTATTATTATTAAAGTAAAACCAAGGGCTCAGCCGGACCATCTGGAATGGACGCAGACCTGTATAAGAGAATCCTGTGCTCTTAGACCGAAGGTAAAATTCTGAGAGAAGAGTTAGCCGTTTTCACAAGAAATCTGCTAAGGAAATTGTACCACCCTTCCTTACTTGAAGCGTTTACGTCCTGCAGGCTTATCCCGCTCTATAAGAACCCGGCAATCACACCAATTGGCGTTGGAGAGGTACTAAGGAGAATAGTGGAGAAAATGGTCAGCGGTTTCTTAAAGAAGGAAACAAAAGAAGCGGCAGGTCCCCTACAAGTCTGCGCTGGTCATAACGCAGGAGCGGAGGCTGCGATCCACGCAATGAGTCAAGTGTTTGTTGAAGAAGGAACAGATGGAATGTTGTTAATTGATGCTAGTAACGCTTTTAACCAAATGAATAGGTCAGTGGCTTTACACAATATCTAGATCATGTGCAAAGAAATGGCGCTCTATGTTATTAACACGTATAGAAGCCCATCTAGACTGTTTATCTGCGGGGTAGGTGAAATACTTTCTCGAGAAGGCACCACACAAGGAGATCCGCTAGCGATGCCATGGTATGCACTTAATACATCTATAATGATTCAGAAATTGAGGGACCACTGCCCTTTCGTTTAACAGGTGTGGCTTGCACACGACTCAGCTGGAGGAGGGAGTATTGTGCAGTTGTATAACTGGTACAAGCATTTGAGTAAGGAAGGACAAAAGTTTGGATACTTTGTGAATGGGTCAAAGAGCTGGCTTATTGTGAAGTCTGGGGAACTTGCAAAGGAAGCAAAGAGGGTGTTTGGAGAGGAAGTCAACATAACGACTGAAGGTCAGCGCCATCTGGGAGCAGTTATTGCGTCGCAAGAATACAAATATCAGTATTGTGAGGAGAAGGTTTGTGCATAGAAAGAGGAAATCGAACGTCTCTCTGAAATAGCGAAGAGCCAGCCTCATGCGGTGTACATTGCTTTCACAAAAGGCTGCAAGTCGAAGTTCACCTACTTCATGTGCTCGATAGGATCATTCGAAGATTATGTCGACCCAATCCAGGAGGTGATGGAAGATTTACTACTCCCAACTTAGCAACGGGTCAAGGGGGTATAGGTATTCCTGATCTGAGATCCGAGGCACCGCAACCGTTTGCTGCCTCGAGACTATTAACCACCGCGCACGTAGATTCTATTACATCACAGAGTTCCATCATGGTGCCAGGAGTAAGATCTAAGGAGGAACTAAAGAGGCATCAACAATCACTTAAGAGAGCAAGTGCCAAAGAAAAAATGGATAGCATCGATTCAAGCCTCTCCCCAGAAGTGCTGCGACTGGTCAATGAATCGAGAGAGAAGGGCGCAAGTTCTTGGCTGAATGCGATGCCCCTCGCAGACCAGGGTTTAGCCCTGAACAAGCAAGAGTTCAGAGACTCGCTACGCGTGCGTTATGACCTGCCCTTAGTCGATCTACCAAGACATTGCATATGTCGGGATACATTCACCGTTGTCCACGCCCTCTCTTGTAAAAAGGGGGAGGTTTGTAGCGCAGAGACATGATGGTGTACGGAACTTGTTAAGATCGACAAGATCTGCAATAACGTCGAAATCGAGCCACGCCTTCAACCCCCGGACAACGAGCGATTTCATTTGAGGAGCGCTGTTACAAGTTCTGAGGCAAGGTTGGACATCAAAGCGGGAGGGTTCTGGGCAAGAGGAGTTACGGCATTTTTCTATGTCAGAGTTACGCACGTCAACTCCAAGTGTTACCAGAGCAAGCCAATATCGGAAGTGTTCAAGGAGCGAGAAGAAGAGAAGAAGCGCAAGTACCAGCAGCGGGTGTCAGATGTAGAAATGGGTTCGTTTACGCCTTTAGTGTTTGGAACCAATGGCGGAATGGAAATTGAGTGTGAGCGGTTCTTAAAGCATCTCGCAGACAAGATAGCTCAGAAAGATACCGAGCCTTATCATATTGTAATCACTTGGCTCAGGACACAGATTTCGTTTGAACTCTTAAGATCGGTACATGAATGCGTTAGAGGTTCGAGAACGCCATTTCGTAGCAAGATAGAGCAATCATTAGAGTGTAAAATAAATGTAGCTAGTGCGGATATTTGAGATACACGATCTATATGCTTTTATACTCGGGGCGTTTTATGGACATAGCCGTCATTAGTATAATTCGATTGTATGATTTTAATATCTCTGCATCATGGAATTCCTAATTTTATAGAATTTTGAATATTTTATTATCAATCATTTCTATTTCTTTAATGTAAGTAAGTGAAATAAATAAATTTATTATAATTATTATCATTATTATTATTATTATTATTATTATTATTATTATTATTATTATTATTACAACGATCTCCGTTTCCACGCGATAAAATGTTGCGTAGAGCAAGTCATACATAAATAATCATAGAAAATGAAATTATAATAAACATATATTTTTTGGTTTTATGAAAGTATTCTGTTTCCATTCATTTATTTTACAGTCTATTTATTGTTCTATCTTACTACGAAATGTCGTTCGCGAACCTCTAACGTATTCATGTACCTATCTTAAGAGTTCTAACGAAATCTGTGTCCTGAGCCAAGTGATTACAATATAATAAGGCCCGGTATCTTTCTGAGCTATCTTGTCTGCGAGATGCTTTAAGAACAGCTCACACTCAATTTCCATTCCGCCATTGGTTCCAAACACTAAAGGCGTAAACGAACCCATTTCTACATCTGACACCCGCTGCTGGTACTTGCGCTTCTTCTCTTCTTCTTGCTCCTTGAATACTTCCGATGTTGGCCCTTCGTCAGAGCGAATCCAAAGAAGGGCTAACGCTCGAAATCTGACGCTCGAAACGTCAGCTTTTAGAATCTCTGTACGGTGGCCAATTTACATTATCAACTCCGTTGATAAAACCAAATTTTTGTATACAAAAATTTGGTTTTATCAACGGAGTTGATAATGTAAATTGGCCACCGTACAGAGATTCTAAAAGCTGACGTTTCGAGCGTTAGCCCTTCGTCAGAGCGAATCGAGGGATTATGGGTTACGTGTAGTTTTTATAGTAGAGTAGGAGCTACGCTATTGGTGGTAACATGGCAACGTGAAAAATAGGAATATATTAGTTAAATGAAAAGCGTTCGTTAATACCGTGAGGATTAAGGGTGCCGATTTGAAAGATGAATTTTTGTTCCAGATTCTTGCGGCTTTCCGTCGTACCTAGATGTAGGGAAAGGCCGCAGATAGCCATGTGTTTTTTGGAGTGGTTAGGCAGATTACACCAAACCAAGACTCTAAAACTTCAACAATTAATAGGTCCGCAAATTACCGACGACACTACATTGCATAGCCATAATACCGTAATTACAATTCCAGAAAATCTTCCGCTTACTGACTCAGAGAAATCTGTTCTCAGTAAGGGCCTAAATTTTGTCCCTATTACCAAACGCACCAACCAATTTTCTATTAAGCAAGATGTCGAAAAATTCCTTCGCCGCGTTCAGTTAAAAGCCTTTTTTCACGACAAAGAGCATGATTCGGACACTTCTAATAAAGATATTTTTGAAACACTTCTAGTTCGCAAATCCAAATGGACTCCCCCAGAGGGACAATTTGCCTCTTTAGATTTTTTCACCAAAAAATGCCGTCACGACATTCACAAACTTAAATTCAATCGCAACACTAAATTTTCTAACCTTTCCTCGGAAGAGTGGGCGGCGCTTAAAAATCTTAGTAAACGCAACGACATAGTTGTCAAATCGGCCGACAAAGGCGGCGCGGTAGTTGTTTGGCGGTCCGACCTTTACCAAAAAGAAGCTTTGCGGCAACTTTCGGATACCTCGTTTTATGCCAAAATCCCTAAAGATCTCACTTCCAACAATCAAAAACTTGTCAAAGACACCATTCAAAATCTTATAGTTAATCAAGAATTACCGGACACTGCCACTAATCTCATCATCAACACCCCTAGAACTTCGTGCATTTACTTCTTGCCTAAAATTCACAAACCCAACAACCCAGGTCGCCCTATCGTTTCTGCCTGTAGTTGCCCCACCGAACTCATTTCTAGCTACTTAGACAGGATTATGACGCCTATCGTCAAATCTTTGCCATCATACATTAAAGACAGTACACACGCACTACAAATTTTCCGCGATTTCAATTTCTCCGGCCAAGACAAACTTATTTTCACCATGGACATTACATCTCTATACACAGTCATTCCTAATAGCGAAGGTCTTCAAGCACTTAAACACTTTTTCGATCAACGCACTGTCAAAGAACCTAGCTCGGAAACGCTCCTCCGCCTTGCCGAACTAGTTTTAACGCTTAATTGTTTTTCATTCGCCGGCAACTATTACAAACAAATTAATGGTGTAGCGATGGGCACAAGAATGGGACCTAGCTATGCCAATCTTTTTGTAGGATATAATGAACACCAATTTTTTAGTCAGTACAACGGCCCCAAACCTGAACTCTACGGCCGTTACATCGACGACTGCATCGGCGCTATTTCATCCAGCAGAGAAGAACTCGATCAATTTATAACCTCCGTCAACTCTTTTCATCCGGCTCTTAAATATACCTGGGAAATTTCGGAAACTTCATTGGCTTTTCTAGATATCAACGTTTCTATTAGAGGCAACGTGCTATGTACTAGTGTGCACTACAAACCTACTGATTCACACAGTTATTTGTTGTATTCATCGTCACATCCATCACATGTCAAGAACTCCATCCCTTATTCTCAATTTCTTAGACTTCGACGTCTATGTAGTGATGACTCCGATTTTTCCAGCAAATCAGAGGAGATGTGCCAGTTCTTCGAAAAACGTGGCTATCCTGTCTCTGTGGTCAAAGCAGGCTATCATCGCGCCCAACAATTTGATCGACAGTCATCACTACAAACGTCACAAAAAGATAAGAATGACAGAATTCCATTCACCCTCACTTTCCATCCTCATAATCACGCAGTCAAAAGCATCATTCTTAGTAATTTTAAATTACTCCAAAATGATCCCGAGACTGGTAGAATCTTTTCGCAACCTCCACTTATTTCATTCAAACGCGACAAAAACGTAGGCAACTTTTTAGTTAGAAGCGCGCTCAAAACTAACGAGCAACCCGGCACTTTCAAATGCGCGCGCTCACGATGCAAAACTTGTCTTTTCATTGTTAACACTAGCAAGATATCGGGACCTAAGCGATCTGTTAAGATCACCGATCGTTTCACATGTACCTCCGCAAATGTCATTTATTGCATAACCTGCACGTTATGCAATAAATTATACATTGGTGAGACAGGTAGACGACTAGGTGACCGATTCCGCGAACACCTTCGCGATGTTGAGAAGAATGACAAGGTTGCATCCAAGCCAGTCGCTCGCCATTTTAATCTGCCTAACCACTCCAAAAAACACATGGCTATCTGCGGCCTTTCCCTACATCTAGGTACGACGGAAAGCCGCAAGAATCTGGAACAAAAATTCATCTTTCAAATCGGCACCCTTAATCCTCACGGTATTAACGAACGCTTTTCATTTAACTAATATATTCCTATTTTTCACGTTGCCATGTTACCACCAATAGCGTAGCTCCTACTCTACTATAAAAACTACACGTAACCCATAATCCCTCGATTCGCTCTGACGAAGGGCTAACGCTCGAAACGTCAGCTTTTAGAATCTCTGTACGGTGGCCAATTTACATTATCAACTCCGTTGATAAAACCAAATTTTTGTATACTACTTCCCCACCGACGCAGCACCACAGTTTCTTTAGAAACTACCCCTTCATATTTTTGTATACTACTTCCCCACCGACGCAGCACCACAGTTTCTTTAGAAATACCCCCTTTATTCTATAATAAACATAGCTTATATTTCCATGGAAAACAGAACTATATAGCCCATTTGATGTCCGATGGAAACAGAATACTTTGACAGTTACAGAATTCCGAATTTTCGGTTGCACCGGGAATGGCGACTGAAATGACGACTGAAGTGTTGTGGGCGCGCAATGTAAAGTGGGTGACTAGGGAGCATTTTCCAGCTCGTGTTTAAAATCGTTTGCGTTTTTCGTCACAATCTTAAAGTTCTAAACACATTTAACAACAGGCTTGGTACTTCTGAAACTAGGCTTGCAAATGGCATATACGAATTTGTGATCATCCACGCAGTAGGTAATTATCCCAGAATTTGAAACCCTTTGCAGTTGCTGGTCAAAAGAAGATCGATCACAGTATTAAAGTGTGAGTAATCTTGGAGACTTAGCATTTAGTTCAATTCAGATAGCTTCTGTATCATCGTCATGATATTTGGATAAACGTGCACAATCCAGCAGAGTTTTGGAGTAAATAGCGACTCCACCTCCGGCTTCGTGTGTTCTGTCTCTTCTCAGGATTTAGTATGCATCAATGTTTACCTCCTCATTGTGTATATCATTTGTCAAATGCGTTTCCGATACGGTCAGGACATCTACGTTGGTGTGTTCGAGGAGCAGTTTCACTACCGTTAGATTCTTGCAAAGATCTCGTACGTTTGAATGACCAGTAGATATTCCTTGCTTTCCATTGTCTCTCACCGTGTGGAGTGCATCAAACGGCAGGGAAGAATCAGGTCCAGGGTTAGGATTTATATCGCCACACAAAAGTAAATACTCCAAGATGAAGGCTGCTACGGAGTTGCTGTAATAATTTACATTCGACTTTCTATAATCTTCTACGAGATTTGCATACAAATCGAATATGGGGGGAAACTGCTCGATACAAACAACGTAATGTCGGCTGAAATACCCGATGGACCTCAAATAATTGCACCTTTCCTTCAACAGGGAATCAGTTTGATCCGTTGTCTAAACATTTTTTGACAAAAGCCAAAATCTTGGAGAGCTAAAGATCTTGTTTCTTTCCGCCATGAAAACCGCTGAATGACTTGTTGTGAGCCATGATTTAATGTGATTTTAATAAAAAAATAAGCGCTCTTCACGCCAGTTCTCTATCCAGACCACTCCACCCACCACGCCATTCCTTACTTTTTTTCCGGGATCATTTGCGGACCCGTACAGTGCTGCAATGTTAACGTTCTCAGAAAATAAAACCAACCAATGAAAAGAATAAAATCCTCTTTTTTGGTTTGTAAATCTGGTCTTTTTCCCTTTCAGGGGCAAGAACTTCAATTTATTTCTGAGAAATTATATCTGTTCTTATTTTTCCTCTCTTAGAAAATAGGTTGAACCCATCAAAAAGTTGCACGGATCTTTTATGAACTCCATCTGGGATAAGCTGGTCTTTCAAAATTAACTTAAATGTGTCGACAACGAAATAATTCTTTTTTGGCCTTGGCCTTATATCCCTTTTTTCAAACTTAATATCTAAACCAAAAACCGTTGCAAACCCATGGACTGTACAGACCAATTCAAACGTTTGCTCGTTAATTTTTATCTTGGTCTTGCAAAGGTCACATCGTAAACATATCTCACACAATCAATTTTTTGCTCGTGCTGTTTTCGAAAATGATAGCACACGTCTTCTTAAAAAAATTGAGCTTCGCTTTTTTACGCATCTCACATAAAAAGATGATGTTCAGTGCTTTAATTGACACTCTCTGCAAATTTTTGGAATCATAGACCTATTTTCATTAATGTGCCAACCAGAGCCTCATTGGCTGTCGAAGCAAAGGCTCTTTTGTTCCTGTGGTTGGCACATTTGAATAACAAAAGCAGTGTTTGTAAACAGACATCATCCCTATAGTAGGGATCACCCAAATGCAGCCTACATTTTTGCTCCCTGCCGGCATGGTTAAAGCCAAATGCGTGAGTTTTCATCTCTTATTGCACGTCACTTGACTCGAAATCTTATAGGATCTCCACGCATAGTAACAAGGCCCCTTCTTGCTCTTTCATTCGTAGGTGTTCAGAGCTTCTTACCTTACAAGATTACGGGCGTGAAATTGGCTTGAAATCACGAGCTTTCCCGTAATTTGCTCATTTCTGCGTAATCCCACTTGCACTTTATTTGAAAACTGTACATATCTTAGCAATATATTGTAAGAAAACTCTTTGATAATCGTTCAAAACTCGCCATTCATATCGAGGTTGATTTATCGTTGCTCTAAGAATGAGCGATCAGGCCTTGGGTGCGCAGAGTCTTGCACTAGCACTGGTTTCAAATGTAAAGCACCTGGCAATTGCACCATGGAAACTGGCCAATTCTAGCTGTGTGTTAGTAGACAGATTTTTTAGGTCACATCTTTAATGTTTTTACTTCATTATTCTGGCGTGGAAGGTGAGCACTCTTCCATTGCCGGCAGCCAATTCTGTCATTAAACTACTAGAAACTGGCGTTTAAATATGCTCTTTCTGAGCTGTGATTGGTTAATCAATACATTTCCTTCGAAGAATAAAGGATAACAAGGTGACAGCCCAGGCATATGATTACGTGCCCCGGGCCTAGTCGAATAAGTGAGTGTCACAAAACGTTACAAGTAAAGTACTTTCAATAGTAAGCTTTCCGTGCCAAATACCTCTATGGCTCGTCAAAGAGCTTGAAAAGTTACACAAACCAGATCCAAAAAACTCTCACCAACAATGGGAGAAAAGCTTGTGGTAAACACTTGCGGTAGACACTTCAGCCTAGATAAATGCGAGTTAATCAAATCAAATTAACTGATAGAACCGGAAACGTAAGTTTCCGCGGTCTCTTACACCAAACCCGTGCGGGCTAACACAGGAGGGCTAGCCCAACAGATATCTACGCTAAGATAACTAACATGGTCGGTCTTACAAACTTATCAGAAATAGCCGCTAAGGCAGCGTTTACATGAACGCGCTTTCATTTGTAACCGCATCGTTTTCGATGCGGTTACACCTTCCGTTTACGCGACACCGATCGAGACTGTTGCCGAAACCGTGTCGATTTGAAACCGCTGCCAAAAGTGGAGAGTTTTCAAAACGATGCGGTTTCATTTGCCGTGTAAACAGCGAAACCGCGTCGATTTGAATACGGTTACTATTTTGGCGCGAAATTTGCATTGTTCCATTCAAAATAATGAGTTTAGCACGTTGTGTTGCGCTCGCTTATACCATCACGACTTGGATTTTGTGGCGAAAACGGTTCCGTGTAAACATTTCCAAACCGCATCGATTTTGACGCGGTTTCGAAGTCATGAAACCGTGTCAATGTGAAACCGCGTTCGTGTAAACGCTGCCTAAAACGGTCCTCGTGTTTCCAACAATATCGGCGGAAATTCGCTTTCGCCTAATCATTTTTCCCATGGGAAAGTTAATTAAACTAACTGCGAGGCACGAGGTTGTTTGCGACACTTAGGGCCCTGCATTTAGAACTCTTTGCATACAATAAAGCGATCTTGAATGTTGCTTAGAATATTAGAAAATATGCTTCAACATACGTCTTAAACAAAGTTAATTCTACGTGCTCATATACACAGTACAAATTACATTCCTTTTCATTGTATCCGTGAGGTTTGCAAATTTAGAAAATGAATAAAGTCAAGGAGTAAGAAACAGCAGAAATGTTCACACTTGAGATTGGGAAAATTGAACTTAACATCCGTGTATCATTGGCATGTCTTACAAACTACAGCAAGTTGCAGTTTTGTTGAGACACTTTCATTAAAAGAAAACACCTTATCTAGGTTCCAATACCCGCCGTATCTATAATTTAAACCCGTCCCCCCCCCCCCCCTCCCTCCGTTTCAATGTTGACTGTTTAAGTTTCCAACATTTTTTTGGTCTTGCTAGCAGCACTGAAAAGGAAGGGGGGGAAGGGCTGCAGTGTGAGAGATAATAGGTAAATTAATAACGCCCCAAGAAAGTAAAGTGTCTCCACCATTTGTAGCCGCTTCGTGAACGTAAACTGGGTAGCCCTTGGTATGTGTTTGCCCTCCTCAAAACTTTGTACTCATTGCCAAACACCCTAACAAATTATCAGTCCGGAAACGAAACATTATTTATTTTTTTTAAAATCAAACTGCCTATTAGCACGTAGCCAGCGCGCAGCTGGACATGTAACTCGAAACCGAGCTCAAAAGCGCGATATACTCCGTGTGCGCAACAGCTGCCAAAAGCTGGTTCTGATATCTCGCAGTTTTACAAGGATTGCTGTATCCCTGTCTGATTGGCTAGAATCTTACGCACTCTGTAACTGGACATTTACTCACTCAAAAAATCATGCAACCATTTTAATGACGGTTGGAAAGAGAGTTCAAAGCCCTAAAAGGTCAATTTTGAGTTAATTGTCTCCTATCTGAGCAGGAAAACTCGCTGTGGGAATCTCTTGTATGTAGAAATGTATTTGTGACTGTGACAATCCAAAAACCTTGAACACCAGAAATATTTATGAAATGTTATTGTGTTGCAAGTAAAAAGACAACTTCGAACTCTCAATTTCGGCAAGTGTGTCGAACTGTTCCCATTTCTTCGCAAGCAATACTCTTTCATGTTTCTTTTCGAGAACGCGAAGACATAACCTGCAATAAACAAAGTAATTAAACATCGCCTCTTAAGTTTTGACTTTTTGGCTGTTGAAATGCAAAGCACTTTTTCTCTCCTGCAAATAACGGATGCTTGACTAGTCAAGTAAATGTGCGTCGAATCCTAAAGAGCGTAAGAATCTATCCAATCAGAAAGGGATACAGGAATCCCTGTAAACTCTGAACCAGCTTTTCGGTGCCGTTGCACAGACTTACTATACCGGTGCTTAAGTCTGTCTGCGATACAGGTTATTAGCGCGGGACCCGTACACCAACCGACCTATATTTGCTTCTCATACGGAAGTCTTCTTGGAATTATTATTACCGGTTTAATAGAGTGTTTTCACGTGACGTCACGACAGCCATGTTGGTCTCCCCAACTGATCCTCCGGGAATTAACCTCTTTTATCGCGCAAATGTTTTCTTTTGTTTCGGTGGAAAAACCAGGTTATTGATCACGTGAGTGAAAACATTCTATAACACTCGGGAAGTCTTACTTCAAACTCCCTCCGCATTTTTCGATTTCATACTTACTATTTGAGCAACTGCGTTTTAATATTAAATTTAAGATTGCCGTATTACGCGTTCAATACACCGAGTAAAATTAGATATAATTATATGTGACAAGGTAAAATAAGATGAGAGAAAAATCGCATAATTTGCCGCGCAAGTTGCTGTCAGTGCTGCGTTATTTCGCCAGTTTTTTCTCGTAAAACATTAGAAGCCCTTGGTGTAGGCACTGTTTCTGGCCCCAACATTGATTTAATTCACTGTGGTTTACACAGATTTCGTTGATGACATAATAATAAATAGCCACATTGGTGGCCAAATAACAACCAACATTTTTGTAGTTGTCTTTTTTTTGCGGATTTCGATGTCTTAGCAAGCTAGTGAGATCACTTGCAAAATGCACAGTTTTCATTATTTCAGT
>NC_090887.1:30974887-30977387 GCF_036669925.1 Montipora capricornis | reverse complement strand
CGGATAGAGGGAGTTTATCTGTAATAAGGAACCCATGAGCCGGAGCCTACAACTCCCATACTGGGCGTATGTCGCAGCATTTTTACAGACCGATCTACATTTGGACTACCTTTTCGAAAAGACAAAGAAAGTTCCGGTTCGGTGACCGTATGACGTTTGGTTAGTTTCTAGTAATTAGTGACCGGGTTCCTGTGGGAGTCTCATTCGCGGAAAATTCAATCAAAAAATAAATCGGTCAGTGAAAACGCCACAACACGAACATAATGGAGTTCTTGGCTCCGGGTCATGGGTTCCTGCTGTAATATCTTTCTAAGATCAAGAAAGATGGATCTTTTTTTTTTTTCTTTTTTTTTTTTTTAATTAATACTTAACAAACCAAAGGTATTAATTTACACCATACAATACAAAAAAGAACAAAAAAAATAATAATAATAATAAAATAAAATAATACATAAATAAAATAAAATAAAACCAATGCTCTTTGCAACACAAACAGTAATGGTGGCTAATCGCCTGTGAAACAGCTTAAATTGGAATACTAGAAGTTTAGAGATTTTGGTACATTCGAAGGGTTTTCAATACACGGCGACCTCCACAGTTTCGTTTGGTTCAATTAGGCAATCTGCTAACCACTTCATCTGACTATTCAAGGGCTGTTTTCTTTTTTTTTCCACAAGCTTTTGGTACACTATTCTGTTTGGTTTATTTGCCGTTAGAACTTTTTCACTAAACGTATTATAGTCCGAAACTTCACTTAGGTTTTTCCCATTGGTTGTTTCCCACAGCTGCTTTATAGCCGAGATGACTCCAAGAAAAGACAGAAAACTTGGTTTAAATCTATAACGGTCTTTAAATTGTGAGAAAGATAAAAAGTGGACTCATTAACCATTAAATCGCTGACAACCTGAATTCCCTTAGTAGCCCATAGTGCGTATTATATTGGTTTATTTTCGACTCGTACAAGAGAATTGAACCAAAGAGGCTCTGACCGTAGCTGGGTGACAGAGGACATGCAATCTTCGAAAGTAACTTCTGACCAAATTTGTAGTATTTCTTGCAGGAAAACGTCCGATACTTTTCCAACTTTTAACAAATCTTTTTGATTTAGATTACCCCTAAAAAAGGTAGCACCACCGAGATCTTGCAGTTGCAGGCCAAAAAAAAAGTTTCCATTTTGCCTGGTTATTTTGGTCGAGGTATTTCTTAATCCAAGTTGCCATCCTTAATCCAAGAAAGATGGATCTTACAGCATGATCCTAAACCTTAAAAAGCTGAACAACTTTGTTGTCTTCCCTCATTTTAGAATGGATTTGATCCAAAGTATATCAATAAAACTCATTTTTGACCTTGAACTGACCAAGTTTTCCAACGATCTGTCTCGTCATGAGCTAGTACGTCTCTGATTTCGAATAGGGAGTTTAACCATGCGAAGTTTTTGAGCTGCGGACGGCAACCGGAAGTGAACTGTTTTCCACTTTAACTTTAACTTTATATTTCCTCCATTAAAGATGATATTAGGTTGGAAATCTGGGAAACGCTACTTCCCTGGCATTCAAAATGTTCATTTCCGGTTGCTGCCCGCGGCTGAAAAACGTCTCGTGCTTAAAATCCCTATTGAAATTTACAAACTACACGTTGTTGGTTAATAATAGGCATTGTTTTTCTCATGCACTTTTATCTCTCACTAGATCGTATCAATGACAAAAACCGGTTGAATGACAGTGCGGGTCGTCAGGTTTAGGTCAGCTGTTTACGGGCAAAGTCTGCCGAATCCTGGACTTTGAATGGCAGGACTATTGAGACCGCTGGGTTCTCTTTTCGGGCAGGGGTTGGCTGCTGGTCTTCAACTTTAGAGGCAACAAACGACCTGACTGTAGTGTTGATAAGGTGTTGTGGATATTTCAGCCCAGAGAATACTGCCCTCGAACGGTCACATTCTATACTCTCATACACTTGCACCAACGAGCGGCTAAACTCACTAAACAGTCCTCATCCATTGGCAAACACTTCATAAACGAACACTGTATTGTTCCGAAAGACCTTAACAGACATTTTCCGTTCTCAAAAAGTGCCTGAAATGCTGCTATTTAGAAAATTAACATCATCTCTCATTGTCCAGTTGGACTCAATTCAAGCAAAACTATTTGCGTGACATTTCATATTTTATTACTGGGTTGCCAGTATGGCAATCCTAGTCGAGAAATCGGTGGAATTTGTTCGTTTTCTATCTTTTCCTTTTTTTTCTTCTTTCTTAGTTTCTTTTTTTTACTGGGTTGCCATAGGCAATCCAGTTAGAAAATGCGTTTTAATTTGTTTTCCTTTTTACTGGGTTGCCAGTATGGCAAACCCAGTTGGGATCTGCGTTTCATTTGTTTGTTTTATTTATTTTATTTATTTTATTTTTTTTCCGTGTCGGTAAAAGTCTTGCCTGTCACTCCCCTGCTAAGTGGTGCCTTTGTGCATAGAGCCTTCTGCGCGTATTTTCTTAAGATCTAGATGG
>NC_090887.1:30959887-30969887 GCF_036669925.1 Montipora capricornis | reverse complement strand
ACACTTACTCAAATTGGCCTGGTCCCCATCAAGGTTAGAAAACAGTCTTTTTTAAAACCTAGTTTTGCTTGAAATTAAGCATTAGACCAATTCGGCTAATTAATGTTGTGCTCTGGGTGATCTGAATTGAGTATAACAGTGAATTACCGATTTGGTCTATTGTATATTTTCAATAAGAACATGGTTTGAAAATAAATACTTTTCTGACGTTCATGTGGACAAACCTGACACCAGATTCTTACTCTTGGGTAATGGATTATTGGCCTTGCTCAATTCTATAATTAGACAAGACCAGTACAGTTATTCTCACTGATTGTCCTCAAAAGTGTCCTCAAGCGACCGAGAGCGGTCAAATGAATTTTATGAGTCATCTATCGCAGAGATTCTACGAGATCACTACCCATGGGCACAACCAATCATACCAAGCTACGCTTCGCCATCTTTTCATGACTAGTAAAGCATTTGGAAATAATCTACAATTATCCGCGTCATCAGTTTACCTACACAACAATCCTCTGCTTTTTTATTTGCAACGCTGTTGTGAGAAACCTTTTACCTGGGTTTCGAGAAAAGCCTTAATTGTAAGAGTGACAAATATTTCGATTTCACAAGGACCGCGAGGTTATTATAAGCGAGTCGGAGAGCAATCTCATGGCGCCGCCGGGGAAATCACCTGATTTTTGTTCTACAGCGAATACTTCCAATGCTCCCAAAAGGGATGAAAAAGGGTCATCGGAGAGGACCAACAACAACAGTTGTCAATGACGATTCGACAAAGGGACCGAAGGGAATCGACGAGCTCAGCCACAAGATTGACAAGCTAGCGCATTTTGTCAATAATTTTTTGAATCCGCTATAAAGAAGGCTAAAAACAGCTTACGTTGACCCCTTGAGAGAGGATTCTAAGGAGAGTGAGGCGGAGGACAACGTGGGCGAAGAGAGCAGCGAAGCCGAAGGGGGAGCCCTCGGCAAAAAAGTGCAAATGTAGCTCAGGTAACCCTAATTAGTGTATTATTGGTTTAGTAGACGTCCTAGTACAGAAAGTTACTGAGGACAAGCAGACTGACAAGCCGTTAAATGAAAACATCGCCAGAGTCCTCGACAACATTTTTACTTCCGCCTTGAATGACCTAAAGTCTTGACGAACTACCGTAATCTTTTTTCGGGTCACTAAACTAGATGCCGAAATATGGCATATGGACAAGAAAACTACAGAAATTGCCGGGCTCCATGATAAAAAGATTAATACCCATAGCCTGCCTTACAGAGGTGACTGGAGAGACAGTGGAAAAGAAATCCACTATGCCAGCCGCTGAGGAACTCTGATAGAGCGTGTCACACACTATCCTATTGATAGTTTCAGCCAATGTGTCGTCGTGCCTTTTTTATAGCTGATTTAATTTGGATATAAAACACGAAACCACCTGCAGTAACAAAGAACCAACTTGCTCAGAGCTGTTTGCGGATGATTTGACTAAGCAACTGATGAAAGCAAAGAAGAGAAAAGGGCTTTTAAACAGTTCACAAGCCAAAGACAAATCAAAGCAGCATCTTCCTCCAAGGATGACACCGTTCAAAGGGAATTTTGTTTTATTCTATCATCATGGGGCACACTGCCATCAAAGATACCACAGTTCTAGTAACTGGCAGAATTCAAAACTTAATTAAGAATTGGAGAGTGCTTACACAGGACTCCTCCAAAGTATCTTCTGTAACAGGATACAAGACAGAATTTTAAGTCCAACCTGTGCAGTTTGTTAGCCCTGGGCCAATAAGATTTTACAATGGGGAGACAATCATTAATTGTTCACAAATTTTAAAATTTCTTGATAAGGGAATTTTCAAGGAAAGCACACACGGATAGGGGGAGTTTATCTCTGATATCCTCCTAAGACCAAAGAAAGATGGATATTACCGCTTGATCTTAAATCTGGACAAATGGATTCAATCCATACTGGCATTCAATTAATGAGAGCCAGTTCATGGAGAACATTAGAAGTTCCTAAGGTTTTGGTTTGGGAAAACAATATCGTCTTTTCCAAAATGATGAAACTAGTTTCCTCCAAACTCAGAGAAATTGGGCATGTAACAAGTGGTTACCTTGACGACTCATTTTTAGTGGGTTACACTTTCGGGTGAATGTTCAAACAGTGTTAGAGATACCCTAGGCTTCATTAAAGATTTGTCCTTCCTAACCCATGAAGAGGAGTCAGTAACAACACCAACACAGGTTATTCACCTTGTGGGCTTTGTTTTAAGCTTCATGGACATGAGCGTATCCATATCTCAGGAAAATCATAGGAAACTTCAGCGGGCAGCTCAGGGTCTTCTAGAAAAAGCCACATCCACGATAAGGGAGGTAGCACAGCTCATTCCCCAGATGGTTTCTTCCTTTCTAGGAATTGACTATGGGGAACTCTAATAAGAGTACATATGGCCGGACCTTTACAAACCCATGCAGCTCTCGCGGTGAGCAATGTCAGATATTACCTTGGTGGATATCAAACAGGAGTATTGTAACAGGGAAAATTCACCACATTTTGCACAATGACGATCACGTCTCATTCAGGGGTTAGTTTCAAGCTTAAACAACGGTTCCACAGGGGGTGATGATGACGGGGAGGGGGTGGGGGGAGATGGTTGGACGCAGAAAGCGAATATCACATAAACTCAAAGCGGTTTGTTTGGGTTTGCAAGCCCTGCAAGGAAATGGAGCAGAGAGATTTCAAATTGCTGTCTGACAACACGACCGACCACTGTTGCCTACATACGCTTTCTCACAGTGTCTTCATAACCAAATGCAGTTTAAATTCTATAGCATTGCTCATGAAAATTTCGCTGAACTTTTCATATACGCAATGGCGGAATTTTTTCTTTTTCTCATATTATTCAAAATCTATAGGACTCTCAAATTGAATGGATGTTTGAAAACTATAAAACTATCACTCATACCTGGTAATTACGAATGCCTTAGATATCTTGTCATTTCTAATACTTGAAAAGTAGCAACTGTTTGTGTCAGTAACGATCAACTTTTGTTTATTATTTTTATTATCATAAAATGTGCTTCTTCCTCACAAAAATGGGGACCCCACCCAAGGTCAATAGCGCTTTCACTAACGACGTCATGAAATTATAGACCCCTAAGTGACTCTGACAAACTAAGGTTCAGTCTGTAAGAGTCACAAGGAAAATGAGGCATAATATTCACTTCAAGTGAACGTCCTTGTCTGATTTTACGCGGGGGGCTCATGTGACAAAGTCTATATTTAGTAGTGCAAAGCGCTGTTAAGACAAAAAAACAAAAAACAGAAACAAAAACAAAAAAGAAACAAGAAATAAAGACGTAGTGGAATCCGGCATAATAGTCTTATTTGCGTAAAAGGCCAAGCTGCAACGCAAGTCAGTTGTAGACCTGAAAGGGATTATCAACTACTTGTTAAATTGCATTTAGAACAGATCTTTGAGTCACTTATAACTAACTTAATCAAATATTTGTAGAGTTACTAGGCTCGTATCGATATAATTGTTTGAAAGATATTATTTGGGGCACTATGCAAACTCGATTTGCATTTGTAATTAATACCCTGGGGTACATGCAAATGACACTATATATAGGTCACACGTGTTCCACCCCATCACTCTACACGATGATGCAAAAGGGAAGCATTTTTTATGATCAACCCGACTTACTGGATGGCCGTCGCGGATCATGTTCGTCGCAATGTAGCGGTGGAGGCTGTAGCGGAACAACTAAACCCTCCAGCCGAGGCGGCAGTTCAACCAGCAGCTGAGATACAACCGGCGGCTGGAGTTCAACCAGCTGTACTGGCGAATGACGTACATATAGCTTACGTCATAGAAAGTGCGGCGTACGGGGTTTTAGGCACTAGTTGTTTGTTTCAAAAACCCGAACGAGCGAGGAACGAGCGAGTGAGGGTTTTTGACACAAATAACGAGTGAATAAAACCCCGTACAAAGCACTTTCTATGTCGTGAACTGTTTATTACACACAACATGATAATTTTCATTAAAATAATTTTCTGAACCCGAATTAGAAACAAAAACTCACTAACAGTAAAACCAAATGCAAATTTAATTTAATTCAATACCAAAGTACGATTTGCACGATTTGCACGAGATGCACGAGTGATTGGCATGGAAACGCCTTTACGCTATCGTTGATTGGTTATACTTCCACATGTGAAATAGCTTTACGCTATTCTGATTGGCTGTATAGGCCTTTTTCACATGTGAAAATAAAGCGTATAGATTTGTGAAAAAATGAGCTTTATGGAATAAAATTCTCATGTTATGTGTAATAAAGTATCTTACGAGTTGTTAGTTTTCCCTGGTTCATAATGTCACGCTCGTTGGACTCTTCAGGTCCTCGGATTGTTGGTCAATTTAATTTGTGCTGCTAATGCCTGTGAGGTTTGCCTGTGGAGTGAGGTTTTTGTTCTTTTTAGTGCCTGTGGGGCTCGCCGGCGTGGCGAATTTGTGTGCTTATATTGTCTGCGTGGTTTGCCTGTGGGGCTTGCCTATAGGACAAGTTTATGTATTTTCCTTCGGAAGTTTAGCGTGAGTATTCCAGTCTTTGCGCTAACACATTGGTGTTAGCGCGTGGGGTCTCTGGAGACCCCAGATAGGTATATAAGAGTATTTAGCGTTAAGGTAGTCATCACGTGCGAAGCTACTCGGCGGTTGTTGCAAAGGAATTGTTTTCTTTTCTTTATGCCGTTCTCTCCAGAGCATAGGACATCAACCGAGGACGGAGACAACACATCTCATACTGATACTGTCGTAGACGTATTTGAACGTTTCAAGAACTATCTAGACGAGAAAGTCGAATTAAGTCTTTCGTCAGGCCTCGTGTCCCGTACGGCGACTGAGACTCAAAAGTTAAGCAAAGTAGCCAAAGCAGAGAAGTTGAAGTTCGCGGGAAACAAGGATCAATTTTATCTTTAACTCCGAACTTTGCGGAACCCTTGACGAAGTAAGTGATCTTTTAGCCGCCAAGCAAACAGAAAAAGCAGAGGAGAAGGTCGCTGATCTAAGTAAGAATCTTAAACGCCGGCAGAAGATTATCAAACTCGCCGACAAAAGCGAAGCAGGTTGGCACGCCGTTAAAGATTACCAGACAGAGGAGCTTGCCAGTGACTCCGAAGACGAGAAACGAATTCGTAAAGCACAGGAAAGAGCCTTGAAGAAGAAGAAACAGAATGTGTCAAGGAAGCAGGACAGGGATAGAAACTCGTCGCTTGGCGCTTCTCGTTTTCGCGCTACTAACGATGACAGGATGCTTTTTCGAGGTATTGTCCTTGCCCTTTCTTTGTATTTCACAGGCAAGTGTTTGCACTCTGCCTGCCTTTACCTTGTTGTAGTGTGTTTTATGCGTCAGCATACTGGAGAAGGAAAATTATTTTCCTTCGTACGAGCGCAGTGAGAAAGACGGAAAATATATTTTCCTTCGGAAGTTTAGCGTGAGCATTCCAGTCTTTGCGCTAACACATTGGTGTTAGCGCGTGGGGTCTCTGGAGACCCCAGATAGGTATATAAGAGTATTTAGCGTCAAGGTAGTCATCACGTGCGAAGCTACTCGGCGGTTGTTGCAGAGGAATTGTTTTCTTTTTCGTCTATTTAGTTTCCCGTTTATTTTATAAAGGTACACTTATGTGTTGTTCTAATTTTTCGTTTTTCCGTTTTTTTTTTCCCCGTTCGTTTCCGTGCCCTTCTTTTATTTTTTTTCTCTTCCAGGCTGTCGATTGCCTTCTCAATCGGACACGTGTTTCCGATGTGGTAGAAAAGGGCACTGGAGCACCGACAGTAGAAGATATGGGGGGGAAAAATAAGGGACCGGCTTCGGAACGCAAGCCAAAAGCACCTCTCTCACCTCCTCCGGGAACCAGCAAAGCAAATCAGAGCAATGACGTAGATATCATCGATAATGAGGAGACACCTGGACGTTTACCGGATAATTGTTCCAGTGAGTTTTTGCCGGGTGGCGGTGGTATTTCCCCGGTTTTGAGGAGAGTTCTATTACTCTTTGCCGGGTGGCAGTGTCATCTACCCAGTTGAAGGGCAGGTCAAGTGCTCCTTCATCGGTTGGCAAGGTTCTATATGCCGGGTGGCGATTTGTCCTCGTTTGAGACCAGATCTTTCTTTTTTTGTCTCGGCTGCGTGGTCCATATTTTGGATATTTTCTCTTTTCTTTTTCGTTACTTTTTGCTAGGAAGTGCATATTCGAGGGTATTTTCTCTCGCATGCCTAATTTAGCTTTACTGTTATTGGTTTTTCTTTTTCGTTATCCTTTGCAGGTTTTGCAGTAGGTTACCACCTGGGGTGATATGTGTGGTTCCCGTAGACAACGTATGGTACAGCAATTGTTATCTTCAAGAGCTAACTCCTCTGTTAAAAAATACGTCCTTCATTATAAAGGTTTTCTTAAGTATTGGAGGTCTAAGGGTATTATTGTTACTCTCCCATGCGTCAGTCTTTTGATATCAGAATATCTCTCGTATCTCTAGGATGCCAAAAATTCATACGCTGTCCTCTCCTTGGTCTTTTTTCTGCTTTGAAGTGGGTGCACGATATCATTCCCCACGGTCCCCTAGGTAACCCAGTTGATACCACTCTTTCTCGCAATATTATTGAGGCTAGAAAGCGTTTATTTAGTAGATCCATCAACAAATAGGAGCCCGTTACTCCTGATATGATTTATCGCATTTGCCTTGTATTTGCACGCGTAGATAGCAATCTTAAAGATTTACGTTCAGCCTTATTATTTGTGTTAGGTTTTCATGGCCTCTTTAGGATAAGCGAGTTATTGGATTTACAGGCCGTAGACTTCACAATACATACTGAGTATTTAGAAATTCTCGTCAAGTCTAGCAAAACCGATCAATACAGGGAAGGCAACAAAGTCTTTATTTCCAAGCTTGGGGGCATTACCTGTCCCCACGCTCTTCTTTGTCGCTATTTTGCTTCCGCTAGAATCGATCCCAACTCCTCAGTTTATATTTTTAGGGCAGTACGGTTTTTCAAGAGAACCAATATGTACCTGTTGTGCTCTAATATGCTTAGTTATACTAGGGCCAGGGAACTAATTAAGAAACCCTGTCAGCCATAGGTATAGATTCGAAAGGCTTCAGCACTCATAGTCTCAGGGCTGGTGGAGCGACTTTTATAGCCAAAAATCTACCTAGATGTGATGGCTCCGACAGATTACTTATGCTCCACGGTCGATGGAGATCCGAACAAGCTAAGAATATGTACGTTAAAAGAGCCTTTAGAAAGTAGATTGCAGTTAACAAGATTTTTTCCCTCGTTTTAGGCTCTACTAGTTCTTTGTTGCCACATTGCTTGGCATATTTTGCTAGTCTAGTACGACCTGTATCTGTTATCTATATCTGTATCTTAGTTTACTGACAGTGTTTTTTTAGTTTTCATGGACAGTCTTTTCTTTACCCTAATTTTGTAAATTTATTTTCTTTTTCATTCTTGTATGCTTTTTTAAGTATAGAAATAAGCTTACATAATTTTTTGTCACATATATTGTGAAGTTTGGTTGTACTTCAGGCAAGTGTTCGCACTCTGCCTGCCTTTATTCTTTAGCGCGTTTTTTCTTGTATTTATCCTTTTCTTCAATACTTCATTGTAATTCACATCTTAGATGCCATTAAAACTACCGCCGGGCAAGTGTTTGCACTCTGCCTGCCTTTACCTTGTTGTAGTGTGTTTTATGCGTCAGCATACTGGAGAAGGAAAATTATTTTCCTTCGTACGAACGCAGTGAGAAAGACGGAAAGTACTGGTTTTGCCTGTGAGGTCTGCCTAAGTGGCGAAATTCTTTGTTCTGTTGATGCCGGCGTGGTTTGCTTGTGGGGCTTGCCTGTGTGGCGAATTTCCTTTCGCTTTGTTAATGCCTGGGAGGCTTATTTGCGTGTTTGAATGTTTTGTATTGTTATATTCCAGTGTGGCTCGCCGAGGTGGCGGAGCTTTATTTTAATCATTTATGTCCATGTGGTTTGCCTGTGTGGCGGTTATTTATCTTATAATAACGTCTCAGGTTTGCCTGCGTAGCGAATTCGGAAGTCTTCGTATAATGCAGCGGATTTGTACTGATCATACGGGTTAGGTTTGTGGAGTGAGTTCTCTTTACGTTAATATGCATTAATAATGGCTATGGGGTTTTGCCTTTGGTAAAGTTTTTTTGGTTTTTGAAATGTCCCTTGGATTACTTGTGCTATTGACCAGGGTGAGTGACTCCTGTTGGTTTACCGTTTATCTAGGTAGCCACCCTACGTCCTGCTCTCAGGCGTGCTGAAGGCGCTCCCTCCTTGTCGTGAACCCCGGTACGGTAGTTTTCCTTGTTTATAATATGCCTTATCAATCGATTGGACTAGGTGAAATCCCTATTTAAACCCTGCCCCCTTTTTTATTTGGATGGTGGGTCTTAAGCGGAGGACAATGGTCTCCAAAGAGGGGTTTCCGGAGCAAGCAAATAACTGGGTAGAGTTCCAGAATCAGATTAAAGGAATCAAATGGAGATCAGTGTGGGAGTGACGGAGGCTGTTGATTGGAGGGATGTCCTCTCGTCGGGCCTTTCTTTTGAGTTAAAAGCTTTGAAATTGAGAGATCCCAATCGCTCCTTCGTTGGTGGCTTACACCAGAACGTTAAGGCTTAGGATACCTCCCCTAGTGGAACGTATTGGCATGTGGATTCGAATGGAGTCCACATTCTCGAATTTGCTCGTCCGTTTTCGGGCGTCTATGAGCGAGTAAAATATTCTTCAGATTTGCCGCCACCGAAACAGTTTCCAAACCATGCGTCGTGCAGACGTTTCTCAGAAAATTATTATTCGTGTTTTTTCTTAAATTTGTGAAAGGTTAGATTAGGTTATATTACTTATTACATTAAACAAGGATTGGGAAGAGTGGATCAAGTAACGGAATTGAGGGAAATACTTATATGATGATGTCAGATAGATGAGAATGGAGGTAGTCTTGCGGAGGCCAGAGCGATTCTCCATACCTTATTACCATATCGTTATATCATTAATAACAATACCCAGGGTAGAATATTACACTATACTTACAGCCGTTGTAGATTTGTGAGCCCTGAGAAAACATTTTCTGGCAGTTGAGTTATTTCATTTTTATAAAGCAATCTAGAAAAGAACGCATGGAAAGCAATTTACAAGAAAATTTCTTCAAAGCTGCGTTAGAGTAGTAATAGTTTATCTTAACCCATTGACCCCTGGGCCAGAGGGGGTTTCTTAGGGCGTTTGAGGTGTCAATGGGTTTAATTGCCAACGAGTCAGCCGAGTGAAGACGCGAGGCTGACGAGGAGGCGGCCTTAATAGAGCCGAAGCGCGAGAGTGTTTTGTATGCGGAAAAAGTTTCGAGTCCTCCAGAGAAAATGTAATAATAGGAAAGGTAAGGAAACAAAGGGCCGCTTATCATGTGACGTCAAAAACCAATGAAAGCGCGTGTTTTAATGTGTTGTCATCAGACAAACTGGCATGACGCAACATAGTTATCTGACTATTGTATTGGGTACACTTGTTTTGAGTATTCTTTAATATTTATCTTCGAACTGAACCAGGGTACGTGTTCTTATCGGCCGCTGTTGTAAATTTAGGTCCACGTGCCGTCGTCGATTTTATTTTTTTTGTTTGTTTTGTGGCCGTCTTGCTGTGAACAACTTTATTTAATTTTCAAAGGAAATGATGATGTATCTAAAGTACACAATTAAACGATCAGTTTGACATATAATTCATAGCTTTACCTTGCAAAACAAACAACTTCCATGTGTCATGCAAGAGAGTTTGATTTCCCATGACATGTTTCATACCCGTGGCCTTTCAAAAATTACAGCAGTACTTTCAATATTATTGCAAAACACCTTAACCTTTACATTGTTTTTCGAGATACAAACTCTTGATACAAAGTGTGCGAGGGTTTTACTATTGGGTTCCAAAAGGGCACTCAAATTCAA
>NC_090887.1:30929887-30954887 GCF_036669925.1 Montipora capricornis | reverse complement strand
GGACGCCATAACGACATATGCTAATTCCTGTTTTCTGTATATAGAAGAGAAACAACAGTATCCCAATGAAAGTTAAGGCTGACACTCTGCATTCCATCCCTTGTTTACAGATAGTATGCAAGTAACCACCCTCGCAACTGATTTTAGCAAACCGAAGCCTTCAAAATTGAAACCCTTGTCTATCAGAGACACCTGCGAGGTTTGCAAAGGATCACTTGAAAAACATAAATGTCCTTTCTTCTTGGCTAAGAGACGATTCTCCAGGTTTAATGCGCTTTCCTATCGTTGTCCCTCTCCTTCTCGTTTACAAAGGGAGTGCCCTCAAAAGGGATGGTTGCACTGGGAAGGACTGTGCTCACCCATTAAATAACCACCCCCTACTACACTTGGTTGCTCCAACCAGGAGCCTAGTTTACCAAGAGAAAGAAAATAGTCGTCAGAGTTCATCACCAAGTATCAGCCTACGAGTACATAACGCATCTGTTACTGATTGCGATAGGGGATTTGTTTTACTCAAGGTATTAGTCCGTGTTGTTTCTGAGAGTGGTTTGGCCCTGAGTACCTATGGTTTCTTAGACACAGCTGCTGTCAGTGCCATGATAAACCCCCGCATCGCTGCGAAATGGAAGCTACAAGGCGTCCCTGATAGAGTGAGTCTGAACACTGTACATTACTCATACGAGTCACGACTGTGAGCTATCCCAGGTGAAATTCCACATCACACCTGATGCAAGGTTCCCAATGATTGTTCCACCTAATCATCCAGTTACCCAGCTTCTGATTGCATCCGTGATAGCACCAGAAACTAGGCCATGCAAGTCAAAGTCACATTCTCGCTCACCTGAGAGAGAAGATTTGGACTCCAAAAGGGAGGTTCTTAGTATCCAGGACGGAACAGATGATGGCGGACTTACCAACATTCCGCACAACAGCCTTTGAACCCACTTGCAAGCAAACTGGAGTCGACCTTTTTGGGTCTTTGAACACAAAGAGGCGAATAGTAGTCGTCAAAAGATGGGGCGTGTTGCTTACTTGTCTACACTCTCTGGTCGTACTCCTAGAAGTGGCCTCATCCTTGGAAACGGATTGTTTCATTAACTTTCAAAGGAGATTCATCAGTAGACGAGGCACACACAAGACTATCCACCGAGATAACGGCACCACTTTTACTCGTGCAGCAAGAGAAATTAAAGAGGCCATAGATGGATGGAATAAGAAGCAGATCCAAGAAGGATGTCAGCGGGTTTTCTAACTATCTTAGTAAACTGTCTTAGCAAACTAGTGAGATCAGTTGCAAAGTGCACAGCTTTCATTATTTATCAAGACCGGGGAGAAATATCGACGTAAATAAAACCATTACTCGAACGTGCCGCCTAATTAAGAATTCCTTCGATATAATTTCTTTCGTCATTGGCGCGCGCATTAGCTCGCCCACATTGATAAAATAGCGGATTTTCACTGACACTGAGCTTAATCTGTCAAGGAATGGCTATTTTCTCCTAAACGACCACGGTGACTCCCTCTTTTTAATGGTGTTACGTTCTCGTAACAGGTACACGGAATACATATTTTAAGGAGAAAAAAGTTGGATAGTAGAAGTTGTAGTATTTACATATAAATGACGTGAAAACTGCATTTGGAGCAGGACACTGAGTGTGAGGTGATGACGTAGCGGCCCAATTTGCTTACATTTTTTTTTTGCAAAATCGAGGAAATTGAGACCCCTTTACTCAAAAATTTTAACTATCCAGTGCATGAATATCAATTTTGCCAAGTTTGACAGAATCCTGGATATTATGTCATTTTCAAATTACCTTAAAACTGTGTACGGCCACAAAACGAACACTGTTGTCCCGGTTAAGAATGCAGATGGAACTCAGCTATTTACAGACATGAAAGAAATATCACACAGATGGAAAGAGCATTTTCACCAACTGCTGAATCAAGAAGGCAACGTAGACAATGATGCAACTGACCACCTAACTGCTCCTGCGACAATTATGCATTTGAATGATCCAATCACCATGGAGGAACTAAGGAAAGCTGTAAAAGCTGCTAACATTGGTAAAGCGCCTGGTCTGGATGGCATAGCAGCTGAAGTCATAAAACATGGCGGTCATGGTCTACTACAACAACTGCTTTCCGTAAAGTGTACTTGGTGAAACTGCTTGCGTAGATCTAAGGCTGGACTAACTGCATACCTAAAGTGCAATGTGCAACACCGCCGCTGATTACTCTCGGCTCAGTCAGCATCGCCGAGGTCATGGGCTCGAATCCCGGTGGAGCCGCCTGAATTTTTCAGGTGTCAAATTGAGACAATTGGTTCAATTGTCCAGATAAGCGCAAGGATCATTTGTCTCTTTCGGAAGCTATTGTGTTGGAAAGTATTCCCAGAAGCTGATGAGACTGGTGTAACCGCACTTGCAGGTCTGGGTAAAATCGCTCAACCCACAGCAAAGGCCGCTGCCGAACACATTGAGAAATTAGTCTGCCTGCTGTACCAGCCTAAGACACTTATTTCCAACGTTAAAGAGGAGCAATGTTCCACCAATAGATGTCAATGTCGCGAAGCGGGACTTAAATGTACCAAACTGCAATGATGCTGAAGATGATTGAAGCTGTGATAATAAAGCTGATGACGGTGATCATGAATCATTTGATGTTAATAATGTTGATGATGATGAAGACGGGGAGGAGGAGAAAGACTAGGGGGATGAATAGGATACCTTTTATCCTTATCCGGGAGTTGTAAAAAAAATGCATTTGGCTGAATTGACTTAGCTGTAAAAAGTAAGCGGTGCAAAATATGCCACAAGGCATTTCACAAAAAAATGCTACTTTGCATTTTATAATGAACAGGAAATCAGATTTATTCCTATTATGCTACAGGGTTGTCTAAGTTACACTCCAATAGATAATATAAGTAATTAATATTGGGACAATCTGTCCACACAAACAATAATTACAAGGCATTATGTGATCCAGCCTCGTTTTCACATTAGCGTGGTCACGTGATCGGTTCTATGACTGTCAGACAGACCCCAATTTAATGTATGAGATTTTTTGTCGCAGATTCGCCACCATTGAGGATGGTTACAAAAGTCAAGCCACGTTTCCATGTTGGACTCTGAGCTTCACACTTTTAACCCCCTTTAAAAGCCGTCGGTGCAAGCTACAAAATTGCCGAAAAGATCTGGCATGTTCCTTAGGTTCCCCTTAACACATCTAGATTCATCACGAAATTCCCACGGGACTTAAATTCGCGACATATGCTGCTTGACTATGTGGGAGTCCGTGCCGGACAAAACCACTTTTTTAGTTCATCGCTATTCAAATATTTAAAAAAAGAGCATGAAAGGCAATGAAGAACATCCAAAACAAGCAAAAAGAAAGAAAGAACTATGACATAATTTTATCCTAAACAACACTTATACCGCTTGTTGTGATGTTTACTTACTTCATGTAAGAAAGTTCCTGCATTTTTATAATATACGCCTTCGTGGAAATGCATTTTAAGATATATTTTCATTTACAAATCAAATTCATCAAAACAATCGAAACTGAACCTAAGAAAGTAGCACCTTTTGACAAACATGTCAGATAAACAAAACAAGACCGATATCCACTTTCCTTGGTACAAGCAGATGGTTACAAGTATTGCGTGGCTTGTCATGGGCACGCCATCCATCACATAGAGTTCTTTTAATGAAGTAGACATGCTTAGACAGTATTTATAAATAATTCCAGAGAAAACATATACAAACGATAGCGCAATGCACACATAAAAGATGAGAAAGTTACTAGGCAGCAGATGAAAGGACAACTGAAAAATCAGAGTTCCAGGCATGATCGGAATTAAGAATCTCTAATGTCATGCGGACGTTCTGGCTATTGTGCTTCTAGAACTCCAAAGACTATGATTAGGTGTCCTATAAATGTTCTTCAAGACGTAGCGTCCCACTGCTCTGCGGGCTGTACTTTGTCTAGGAAGATCCTAAACGATAAGCTCCCACAGTTAACTAACTAGCTTATCAAGTTTGTGTCACGATTCCGGGAGCTCCTGTTTTTCTTTTTCTTTTTTTTTTTCTTCCGAGAAAAAAAAACATGGAAGACAATGAAAAACGTACAAAGAAATACGAGAACTTTTCCAGAACTATTTCTTGCTCTAGATGACTGCGCGCGCGAGTTCTAACGGGAAAGAACAAGGCTTCAATTTAAATAAGAATAAAACGCAAACAGCGCTTACAAACATTTTCTTAAACTGAATAAGTTTTTAACAACTTAACCTTTCGTATGTTACAATATATATCATGAGAAGTAATCATTATTCAGTTACACACACATTTCAATTTAAATATACCGTCACCTGAACAGACTGGGAACTAATGGACTTAATTGACATTTAAAACGTGAACAAACTAAAAAACGACGAGAAATACGCTAATAATAAATAACGTTTTCATTAAGGAGGTTCCCTAGTGCTTTAAAGCCGCGCTCAAGCTGGGCGCTAGTATGCCGCGTAAAGCCTGAATCGCACGTGTTTTTCTGATTTCTGACTTCACGTGACCAAATCTAAAATTAACTGCTAATTTCCTCTCGTTTCCTTCGGTAATTTTTTTTTTAACTTGGCTCAGTTCTAACCACGTACAGTTCCTATCAAATACCCTATATTTGTTAAAATCTCTCAGGGCTAATCAAATAAATTTAGAAAAATGACAAATTACAGAATATTGGCAAAACCGTCTGAGCAACCTTGACTTTTTACCACTTCAAAATGTCAGGCAATATCATTTTCATAATGCAGCAAAGAACAAAAAAAAATAACCGAAAGAATGTATAAATATTACTTAAAGGCATTTTGGCCGAGATGGGAGAATATATGCCTGTCATTAAATGTTATGTTGCCATGGGAACGGCCATGATACAAAAACAGACACACAAAAAATCAGCCTTATTATATCGGTACCCATACTGGTAAATCTCTACAACGAAACCTTTAAAAGATTTTGACTAGATTTCCTTTTTCAACTCAAGAGAGCCGCTTTACATCTCGGATAATTAGAGACTCTGTTATTTTTCAATGCATTTCTGATCGATCAGTTGCTAAAATTTCAAAATGATATCCGGCAAACAACCCAACAAACTTCACCTAACAAAAACGTGAGGTCATGTGTAAACAAGTTTTATGGTCTTTTCACCCTCTAAACAGTTTTTAAAAACACTCCCATAATCACATAAAAAATTTTCCCTTATGTAGATAAACTTGTTTCTTCTCTGGGAAATCGAAACACCGCCGGATTACAAGACAGAAAAACCGAACATTTCAAAGCAGTGAGAAAAAAATATCGCAAATCTTCAATAATCATTGCTTATCATGTTTTCTCAACCAACCACTGAATAAAATGGGATGATATGTGTTGCCGTTTCGCTCTGAGCCAAGTGCAAGTTGTTGGTGTGTTTCAGGTGACTGAACAAAGTTTTTAAGCATCACTTATATTTCCATTTCTGCCATATTTCTTGGTGTTCTTTTTGCCTGGAAGCTCAAACAATAGTTAATAGAAGGGAATGGTTAGGAAGCTCGGCAAACATCAAAGGAGCAAACAAAGATGGAAAATGTTGTGAAAGATATTACTGTGCATGTAATTTCGATTCAGTTTTGGTTGTTGATTAAAATTGTTGGTTATTGTTTGCAAGGCTTGTTTGTTTAGTGCTGTATACACTAATGACAATTGATTTTGTTCTTTATGCGGAAGCATAATTATTGCCATATAGATTATATTGCTTTTTGGGGCTAGAAACGGGAGCTCGGCTTTTAGGCTTGGCTAAATCTATATATTAGTCCAGACTATTTTAATTCCATATTCCAGCAAAATCTAATGACAGGTTTGCAACAAATTTGGTAAACATCCAACAAGCTGCTGGTCTCTACTTTTTGAGCAAATGCGCATGCGTAGCATTTTGTCAGTTTCCTCTCAAAGGTTCTTACTTTTAAAGCACCGTGGGGTCTCAGTAATGGAAGCGAATTTACACTGCATTTCCAAGACTATGGTAGGAAGGAGAACAAAAAAGTTTTCTACAGTGTCCTCACATTTGTCTTGTTTTCCAAAATTCGCTCCGGCCTTTAAAAAATACCGCTCACCGCGGAAAAAAACTGTGTTAAGCCACCTCAAAGACTGATCAAATGCGAATGTTTTATTTTTCCACTATGTCTATTGGATCTTCCATCTGGATCTACTTCCATGTTCACAGGTTGGAGCCAGATTCGATTGGTGAATACATTTCCATCTCTGACGAAAAGGAGATAGACCAGCCTCCACAAAAAGGGAAAAAGGATGATAGATAGCAATCCAGCAATTATCCAGAAGCTGACCAAATATTTGGCTCTTAACGATGAGAAGGGATGATGCACAAGCTTGGACGAAAAGTACAAGCAAACGAAGCGAAATTAACTGACCTTAAAAAGAAATAACTGTGATGGTTTGCTAGAAACTAGAATAAACTCGAACGTCTGGAACAACCTGGGAGAAACTGCAAGGTCAAATGACCTCAAACTCCAAAAGGTACAAAAATATCTTTTTACAGTCATGCCCGTTGTCATTTTTGTTGTCAGTGATTGACCTAATTATAGTCCCAACCCAGGAATGATGCTGAATCATAGTATTACCACTAACTTAATGGATGATGTTATTTTATTGTCAAAATATCGTTACTTCTGCAATCCATCACTTCACAGCCGTCTTGGGATGACCTCCCCAAATCTGTGAATCTATTCAATAATCTCAAACAATTCCATACAAGATTAACTCTAAGTTGCATGGTGGCCATAGACGCAACAAAAGTCAAACGCCAAGATATTATATTATATCAACTTTGTTCCCAGTATCCTTTCTCTTTCTCCTGAAAAAAAAAAATTCCCTGGTTCCCGTTGGTCATGCGCCTGCTAGACTTTGGAAGATTCCAGAAAGAAATAAAGGAAGGAAGGAGCACGAACGTTAAATTTTGTCTACTAATCTCAGTAGGGAGTGGAAACTAAACATCATGTGGCACAGGAATGTCTATTCAATAATCTCAAACAATCGCAGATTATCTTCTTTCTCTTTTTGGAAGTACTGCCATTACATTTTTTTCTTAAGTACAAATCTTTCAGATAAATTACTCGTTTCACTTTTATGTCACCCAAGTGCAGCACAAGTTGAAGTATTTTTTAAGAACGTGGGCGCTATTTGGAAAAGAAAAAGAATATGTTTTGCTCTCGCTAAGATAGAATTGAACACTATTGACAAAATTAAGACAAGGTCCCGACCTGCCCATGCTTGCATGCATGCTTGAGTTTGTACTCATAGGAAATTGACCAGCTGAAACTGGGCACTTTTTCAAGGCAGAAAGAGAGAGGACCCTGGGAAGGAGTTTCGATCTTAGGTGAGCTCACACAGTCGAACACCCTATCGATCCAGCTCTTACCCAGCATCAAGATCCTGAAACTACCAGTGCCCCCTTTTCTCACAGCGTGGGAAGGGGGTCAAAACGAAGCAATGCAGAAAAAAAAAACCCATTGACTAAGCTATCGCTTGCAATCTCACCCTAAAACTTTAAGTGCTACCAAACGTAACAATACCTTCATTGCTGGTAGATCAAAGCACTTTGTTTCTGCTTGGAAGAAGATGACTGCAGACAAGAATATAATTGAAATGGTACAGGGCTGCACTATTGACTTTACAGAACTGCCTAAGCAACCTTTCCCTATTAGCACACTACCAAGAAATAAGGCTGCAGAAGTCATTATTGACCAAATTTGCGAGAGCTGGAGAAGCTCCAAAGGAGTTATTGCGATGGCAATCCACCAAAAGGATGTATTTGTATCTTTGTAAGACAGAAGAAGGATAGTACCTATCGAATGACATAAAATCTGAAAATGCTCAATGAAAACATTGAAAAGAAACTCTTCAAAATAGACAATGTCTGTCTGTGGTCAATTTGGTCAAGACAAATCGTTATACGGCTTCTGTCGATTTGCGGGATGCATACTGTAAAATTCCTATATGTACTATATACAGGAGTATCTCAAGTTTTGAGTGGAAGGGGACGCTTAAGCAATATAATTGCTTGCCTAATTGGCTGTAATTTTCTGCTCTTCTCTTCCCAAAAATCTTAAAACCAATGTTCAGATCACTTCGCTGTCAAGTTCATTTTAATATGGATTGTATCCTGTCTTCAAGGATTGCAAGAAAAATGGTGTTGACACTGTCAGGATGTTTGAAAACCTGGTGTTCTTGTTCTTTGTTTTGTTATTAACGCTGTCTCAATGGGGATATTACTCACACCTGAGAAGCCCCTTAAAGTTTGCGCAGAATGCAACAAGTTACTAGCTAAGTTCTCTTGTGCGATACTTGAGGTATCACAAGTGAAAGTCTTGTTGGTTTCCAGCCTTCCGGCTGTTCAACATAGGCAGCTGCATTATCCACATCTTGAAATAGCTGCGATTTTGGCCCTCTGACTCGACAAGGGGGATTATAGCAGTGCAATGCAGTTATCCCGAGTGCAAAATGAGACCTGGATTGATGGGTAGAAAATGTCTTTAATTTGATGCCTCAAAAATCATTTCTCGGGGAAACTGAATAGATATCGAGATAACCTGTGATGTTTCCAAAAAAGGATGGGGAGCAGTTTGTAACGAGAGTACTACCCAAGGTATTTGGACTACTGCAGACGGGTATAAGCACATCAGTTAGTTGGCACTGATTGCGGTGAAATTTGCGCTACAACCATTCGAGCCTCAGCTGTCTGGAAAATATGTAATATCTAAATTCGAAGGGGAGATGAAAGTCTTTTGCTTGTAATGATGTAGTTTATCAAATTTGGGCTTGGTGCATTTTGCACATTCTCTGGCCTACTGCATCCCATATACCCGGTTTTTTTAATAAGGATGCAGACAGGGAAAGCAGGCCCTCAGCAGTGTTCAGTTATATAAAGGACTTGTGAATGACTCTAGAAATTGATCTGGTTGCAAGACGAGCGAAATAAGCAACTAGTTGTATTTTGTTCTTGGATACCTGATCTAGAGTCTACCTTTATTGACGCACTTACCATTGACTAAAGAACTCAAACGTTTTATCGTTTTCCGCATTCCTGCCTCATCTCTTGGTACTTATGCAAGGTAGAGGCAGACAAAGTGGAAGAAATATCAATGTGGCCAACCCAGATATGGTGGCCCCAGTTGTTAAGATTACTGATAGAACATCCATTGGCTTTTCCACAGCAGAAAAATCTCTTGTCACTACCCAACTCAAACAACGTACACCCCCTTCAAAAGAAAATGGTAATGATGGCATGCTACATATCAGGTGATCATACGAGGCAAGAGGAATTTCAGAATAAGCCCTCACGCTCTTCTTAGCGTCCTGGAGCCCTAGGAAGCGGAAAAAGCATATATTTTATATCCAAAATTGGACGACTTTTGTGCTCAAAGAAAAATCAATCAAAATCATTCAAATGTAGGGCAGGCTTTGGAGTTCCTCACTTATCTTCATGAGCTACAGTAGTACTTTCCTGTAGTATAAGTAACACAGATCGAAGTTCTTTTTCCTCCTATCTAACTTTAGAAGATGGTATAAGCTTGGGACAGCACCCACTGGTGTCACGTCTGCTAAAAGGAATTTTTCAGAGCAAACCTCAGCTTTTTCCAGATACTGAGACATATGGGATGTTGGTGTTGTTACGTATATATTAAAGGTTTAACCCCTGTGGAGACATTGACACTCAAGGATCTTACCCTTAACTGATTAGTCATGTTGATAATGTTAGTTTCTGCCAGAATGGACAGATTCTTCACATGTTAAAGTTAGCAAACAGGCATGTGTCCTCTGACCGTTGTACGTTCCAGTTGACATCATTGTTAAAACAAACCAGACCACTGTTATCTTAAGTTGCTTATGAAAATGCTCGATCGTGTGTTGTTACCATTCTCAGAGAATATATAAGGAGAACAGAATCTTTAAGAGTGTCAGAATCGATCACAACTTCAGATAAGTTATACCAAGCCTCACAGTTCCACAGCACTCGAGCAGCTGCGGTATCCGCAGCCAGTAATGCCCCAGTTTCGGTAGATGAAATATTGAAAATAGCAGGTTGGTATTCAGAATCCAACTTTTCCAGTGTTTATTAGAAGTCTGTACTTTAGAAGCCACTATTTGCGCCTGGTGTGCAATTGACAACTGGAAACAGTCAAGTGTAATGCGGCTCACAGGAAAATAAAACTATGGTTAGAGTCAGATGCGTGTTTATTCTTTTCTTACTGCACGTGACTTGCTCATGGGATCTCCAGGCATGGTAACGGATCCCTTTTTGTTCTTTCATTCTTAGGTGTTCAGGGCCTCTTACTTTACACGATTACGCGATTTCGTGAAATTGGATTGAAATCACGCGCGATCGCGTAATTTGCTCATTCCTGAGTAACCCCACTTTTGCACTTTATTTAAAAACTGTACAGATATTAGCGATGTTTTTCTTAAGGAAACTCTTTGAAAACCGTTCAAAACATGCCATTAATATCGAGGTCGATTTATCATTGCTCTAAAAATGAGCGATATGCCTAGGGTACGCAAGGAGTTTTGTACTGGTTTCAAATGAAAAGCACTCGGCAATTGGCTCATGAAAACAGACCAACTGTGGTCCGTGATATGTGTTACTAGACAGATTTTGTAGGCACAGTTTCAGTGTTTTGACTTCATTATTCTGACGTGGAACTTCAGCACTCTGCCGTTGCCGGCAGCCAACTCTTTTATCAAACGACTGAAACCTGTCGTTTAAAATGCTCGTTTTAAGCTGTGATTGTTTAACTGGCAATGCATTTCCTTTGAAGAATAAAGGACAATCAAGTGACAGCCTGTGCGTGTGATTATAGATGCCCCGGGCGTAGCAACTGAACTAGTCGAATAAGTGAGTGTCACAAAACGTTACAAGGTCCTCCTGAGTAAAGTACTTTCGAGAGTAGGCTTTCGGTGCCAATTACAGCTATGGCTGGTCAAAGAGCTTGAAAAGTTACGCAAACGTGATCCTAGAACTCTCAGCAAGAAATGCAGAAAAGCTTGTGGTAATTACTTGCGGTAGACATTTTAGCCCAGCTAAATGCGATTTATTGAATTGTTGGATAAACTGATATCAAATTTCAAACTGTTAATATTTACACAACACGATGAATCCGCAAATGCAGAAGAATCTCACAAAAACCTTTTCTGGACAAAAATTATATTTGAAACAAACAACATATTTGCTATCAGATGCAAAAAACCCGTCCTGTTTCATTCTGTGCGTACAAACAAGCAAGAAACTCCGTGTGAAAAACCACACGCGACTAAATCAATTCTCACTGGAGTTCAGGAACAAACCCTTTCTTTCAAGGACCTTTTCCTTGAATAACGTAGCATAGAATGGACAACAAGCTTTCATTTTTAAAATAATTCTTGACTATCAAGAATGAATCAAATTTCCAATTGTTTTCTTTTTTTTTTTGTTTTTTCCCCAGAAGACTATGCAGAGTTGAGCACAAATAAATAAAATGATAAATAGCCAGACTTCAGGAAACAAAGCTCTAGTTCCACTGAAGGTGTTCCATTCCTTCTGTGAGTTTGTTAGACCCATATCCAACCAAAAAAAGTTACCAGAGAATTTGCCATTTGGTTTCAGTGGCCTTGAACTCTGTACATAACATCACGAGGATTTAAAATGGTCTATTTGTAAATTAAATGCCAGAGAGTCTAAGAAAACATCCTTCGCATTTTCCAATTTCCCACTTACTACTTGAGCAACTTCATTTTCATAATTCAATTTGGCATTTAAATTAAGATGGACTTATTAGGTGCTCAATACACCGTATAAAATTAGATATAATTACATGTGACTAGGAAAAATAAGGAGAAAGAAAAATCGCGTAATTTTTCGTGCAATTTGCTGTCAGTGCTGCGCTATTTCCCCCATTTTTACCCGTGAAACATCAGAAGCCCTGGGTCACAGTAGGAACAATTTCTGACGTTTAATTCACTGCGCTTTTTATAGATTTCGTTGATGACATAATAAATAGCCACATTGGTGGCCAAATAACAAACAAAATTCTTGTAGACGTCTTTTTTTTTCCGGATTTCTATGTCGTAGCAAACTAATGAGATCACATGCAAAGTGCACAGCTTTCATTATTTATCAATACCGGGGAGAAACATCCATATAAGTTAAATCCGTACTCGAACGTATCGGCTCATTAAGAATTCCTTTGATATCTTGTCATTTCCAATAATTAAAAAGCGACGACTGTTTGTGTCAATAGCGATCAACTTGTTTATTTTTGTTGTTGTTATTATCAATGAAATGTGATTCTTCATCACAAAAATTTGGAGGTTACAAAGAAGAGGTTACGTTGTACCCAAAAACAAGACAAAAAAAAGGGAATGGAATTGCATGTAGTTAAAGGCCAAGGTCCACATACAATTTCCTTGAATACTTATCACTTACTGTTGAGATTTAATTTAAACAGCTATGAGTGACTTATGAAGTAACTCAAACAAATCTGGATATTGGCCTCGTTCTCGGTCTCTAAACACGCACAAAAAAAACACTTGGCCAATATCCAGTCATCTTGATCTCGCGCTTTAGGTGGTCAATAACATGAAAGCATGGAAAATAATGTATAAGGAAACTTCTGAAAAGCTAAATAAGGGTAAGTGGAACGTCAAATCAAAGAGAAATGCAGGACAGTTTGCTAGTTTTGAAGAAAACAAAAGGCAAAATAATAATGATAATAATATTGCTAATAATGATGATTCGTGATAATGATATGAAATCGAGAATACTCAAAATATGGTAAAAGTTTCTCACAGAAAAATGAAGGTTTTTTCGTACCCATATGCTTTTTATAGAAATAAAGTTTTTCCCTGAGAGTTCACACAATAGACAATCTTAATAATCTGCGAAGTCTGAAATTCGGAAAAGTGCTGTTTGAGAAATATGAAATCAT
The DNA here is from genome assembly GCF_036669925.1 of Montipora capricornis. Lineage (NCBI taxonomy): Eukaryota > Metazoa > Cnidaria > Anthozoa > Scleractinia > Acroporidae > Montipora > Montipora capricornis. The sequence goes on along the minus strand of NC_090887.1, from coordinate 30,941,884 downwards.
TACTCAAACCTATAAATTACTAATTCCTTCTTCAAAGGGTTATCAATTACTGCTGAGATTTCATTTAAACAGATGCGAGTCACTTATTAAGCAACTCAAACAAATCCATGTGGAGTGACTTGCCGCATAGCTATATAATTTTGTGACAGTTACGTAGAGCAATAAACTTATAGCTCTTGTAGACCTGTGAGTCCTGAGAACATCGTTTCTGGGAGTTCAGTTATTTTATTGTCATGGAGATGTCTAGGAATAAAAGTAGAAGAAACCTTCTTAAAAGCTAAGTTAACATAGCACTAATTTATCTTAACACTACTTTCAAAAGTACATTCAGAAATTCTAATTAAATGAGAACAGTGATATTCACTCCGATTTAGCTTTCAGAAAGGGTCATGATCACGGCCTTACCAAGAATCATCACCCAAGAGTAAGATTTATCCAGATCGGCCTAGTCCCCATCAGCGTCAGAAAAGTGTCTATTTTTAAACCTAGTTTTGCGGGAAATTAAACAATAGACCAAATCGGCTAATTCAATTCAAACCCTTTGGAAATATATATGTTAGGAAGAACTGTGCTCAAGGACTCGAGTACGGCCCTCGACCTTCATCGTCGGGCCGTACTCGAGACCCAGGGTACAGACCTTGGCGGGTAAATAACCTTTTTTTTTCTATGGCCACGAAGTAGGTGCGGGGGACTACTTACTTACTTACTTACTTATCCTCATCGGGCCCATGAGGACTCTTAAGGCCGGGGGACTAAGACTAACAAAATTGTCGCCTGTACTCGCACTGTCTCCAATTTTATAATAGAGAGCTTTAGATTCTAGTACGAGAACGACTACGAGTACGAGATTTTCTCATAAGACAACAGTGAGCGCGCGCTAACCAGCGTCATTTTGGGGGGGGGAAACGTGATGGCGTCGTCATTTTAATACGAGGTTTTGCAAAAATATCGCCGAATCAAAACAATTCAACAACACGGTGGCAGTTTTGGCATTTTTTGATGAGCAAAAAGGCTCAGTTACCAGCAATAAGAATAACTGAGCAATCTATGCTGCTAACAAAGAGTAAGATTAAGCGTACGGGTTATAAATTTCCTTAGTATTTTCGCTAAAAACGGGCAGTCAAAACTCGTACTCGTTCTCGTTCTCGTCGTAGCATCTAAAGCTCTCTATTAATCTGTTTCACTTAAATGCCAAAGCACACTTGTTTTATCGATACCGATAAAAAAAGGGCATTTATCTCTTTTTGGTTGGGTTGAGACATTACGGAACTTTAGATTCTAGAACCAGAACGACTCCGAATACGAGATTTCTCAAAGAACAACAGTGAGCGCGCGCAAGCCAGCCTCATTTTGGCGGGAAAAACGTGATATTGTCGTCATTTTAGTACAAGATTTTGCAAGAATGTCGTCGTGTCAAAACAAGTCAACAACACGGTAGACGTTTTCGCATTTTTTGATCAGCAAAAAGTTAAGTTACCAGAAACAAGAATACACTGCTAACGAAGAGTAAGATTAATCGTGCGGTTATGAATCTTCTAAGTACTTTTTTTTTTTTTTGCTAAAAACGGGCAGTCAAATCTCGTACTCGTTCTCGTCCTCCTCCTCGTCCTAGAGTCTCTATTGAGTGGGAGGGAGTTGGAACCGTGGGACGAAGGAAAAAAGAACTGAGAAATTTGCCCCTTGTTATCGCCGCTGGTGCTAGGTGTACAGTGGAAGGTAAAATTAAACGTGTGCATGAGTCACTTATCGGCTAACTCGTACGTGCAAATCTTTGTGGAGTGATCAGGCGCCTAGCAATATAATTGTTTAAAAGATTTTTTGCACAACTATACTTACATCTTTTGCAGACTTGTTAGCCCTGAGAAAACCTTTTCTTGGAGGTCACTTATTTCATTGTCACTAAGCAATCTAGAAATAAAATCATGAAAAGCAATGCATAAGGAAAGTTTTCAAAGCTACGTTAAAGTAGTACTAATTTATCTTAGTACTACTTTTAAAGGCATAATTGGCAACATTACACAACTCTAATTGAGCGAGAATAGTGGTGCAATGAGTTAGTTTCGTTCCCATCTTTCGCTGATCTCAATTTCTGATTCATAGGAGAATCGGATAAAACATTTTTGAATATTCTGGTGATATTGCAAAATACTGTGGATCGGGGAAAACTTGTAATAAAACCCGGATTAGTAAGAATTTTAGCTTGAGTTCCCACCAGGGCTGCTAGTAAGGGATAACACCAAACGGTAGCTTCAGTCCAGTTGTCCTTAGTCCCATTTAAGCTGCCATCGCAATCATTAGGGATTAGATCTCAGAGCGGTTCAATCAAACAAAAATGGACGACATTACCATTGGGTATCAATTCATCTTTTTTTGACGAAGTGAAAGTCCGTGAATTAGAGGACGTTTGAGATGTCTATGGCGAAAAGGCTCTTAATAATTTTTTGTAAGAGATGGATTAACGCAATTCTATCTGCAGTGAACACATCCATAACTTGACTGCATGGCGATAAACTTGCAACTGTTTTAGCTTTAAGAGTCTGCGTTGGAGATCACCTTTTTTAGGTCATTTCTATTCTAATATCTTTTTAAAAAAAAGAGCATAGAAGGCAACAAAAAGAAACATCCAAAATAAACAGTAAGAAAAAATAAGAACAATAAGAATAAAACGCAAACAGCGGTAACAAATATTTTCTCAAACTGCATAACTTTTTTAACGTTTTAGAGTGCGAGACGAGTGCTAGTCTTATAATCCTCTTTAAATTCAGATCTTGTTCACGTCGAGCAGAGCAAGAAGAGCAATTTAAAACGTGTTCTGATAATCACAAGATACAATCATGCATGTGAAATCATCGCAAGAGTCGATTACACTGCTATTATAAGAATGTCACACAATGTCACAATCCGGTAACGTTACATCTCCCTTTTCTCAAATCATGTATTCATGAGATAATCATTTTGCCACGCTGGTGGTTTCCGGGTACGGGAAGACCTCCGTAATTGTACGGCTGGCTGAGAAGTCACGGCTGTAGGCTGATCGACATGAATAATCTATTAATAACGCGTCCTGGCTTTTGCTGGGAGGCTTGTTCTTAGCTGGCGCCTGTTGCGATGGTAGCGGCGGCCGGCAACTTCTACTTCATACGAGCGGATCGGAAGAGTCTTCACGCAACTTCCAAGAGACCATTTCGTATCACCAGGGAGTTTCATCATAATCGCTTGATCAGGCTGTAACGGCATTAGCTGCCGACTTTTCGTGTCGTAACGCTCCTTTTGGATAGCTTTTTGCTTTGCCAACTTTTCTCTTGTCTGGTGGTCTACTTTTGGCTCCAACAACTTGGTGTGAGTTGGCAACAGTGTTCGTGTCCTTCTGCCCATTAGACGTTGAACCGGGGAGGTTCCCATATATTCTGACGGGGTGTTTCTCCAGTCTAAGAGCGCTAGTACGATGTTCTTGCTTGTATACTAGTTCTTTTTCTAACAATGCTTGACAGACATTGACAGCTATCTCCCCTTTTCCATTAAACTGAGCTGAGGATAGTGCAGGCTTGAGGTCTTGTGCTCAAATCCCCACGTCTTGGCAAATGTGGGAAATTCAGATGAGCAGAGTTGTGTCCCGTTATCTGTATATAACAAGAACTTCCGGAATGCCATGTCTGGCAAACTGAACTTTAAATGCATGAATCACGCTGGCCGATGTGCTTCTGTACCTCGAAATAGTTTGACCAATAATCCAACATTATCAGGAACTGTTGTGATCCAAGCTCGAATATGTCAGCTCCCAGTTTGGACCATGGGCGGCTGGGCATTTCATGTGGCTGGACTTCGTCTCGGCATTGCTCGGGCTGGTATGTCTGGCAAACGCTGCACTTTAAGATGCAATCTCTTAATTACGCGCTGATTCTTGACCAGTACAGTAGCTCCTGGGCTCTCCTCAGGCAACCAGCGATTCCGATGTGCGACATGTGGATTTCTTTGAGCATGTCAGCCCTCAGCAAATGAGGAGAAACCAGCCGTTTTCTGCAATAGACCAGTTCACTATCTTCGGCTAGTTCTCTTCGGCTGTCATAGTAAGGTACAAACTTTGCGGGGCAATGTTTTCCAAAGAATTGCCACCCCTTGTATATGTATCGCACTAACGAGTAGCTGCGTCTCTGGGTCACACTCTGTGACTCGTTTGAATTGTTGTAGTTGTGTGGGCGATACAGAAAGTCCATCTTCATGCCAAACTTCTCGTAAGGCATTTACTTCAATACTGTCGCGTTTGGCGTCCTCGGTTGTTTGTCTGTAGGCGCCTCTCAAGGTGTCTGCGATGAACAGAAGTCGGCCTTTCTTGTAATGAATGTCTCGTGAGTAATTGCATTCTTTGTAGTCGCATAGGTAACTGATATATTGGCTTCTTGGACACTGCTTGTAGCGGTTAATGGTCAGACTCGACGTGTACGATCTCTCCGCCATATTTGTATTGGTCAATTTTATGACAGGACCACACAATGGCTAGCAGTTCTCTCTCGATTTGGACGTATCAACTTTCAACGTCTGTAAGTGCTCTTGAAGCATAACACCCGGAGTAGCCCTTCAGCATGAGGACGGCTCCCATACCTGTGTTGGATGTGTAACGCCAATACAAATGATTTTCGTATATTGTTCTCTTTAAACTAATATACTTAATTTATTCATAGCCTCAAGATATAAAAGTTAATTCTGTGTATATAATTTTTTCCCCCGCGAGAGTTATGTATGCGTCGTTTCTACAAGCTGTTACCGTTCATCTTCCGTGAGCCTTTTGTTTTTTTATTCGCCACAGTTATGTAAGTATATTCGTCGTGCTTATTTTGTACAATTTCACTGCTATTAGGTTGCGTACATTTCACTTATAATTTTACAATTTTTGTTTCTTTTCTCTTAAATCGCACGCCCTTGCGTACCGGCACCCTTATTTAAGACATTTAATGCGGAATAAAATATTTTACACTGGCGGAAGATTGTTGTTCTTGTTTCTGTAGCGGTTTGGGTCGTCTTCAGGATACGTCACACTGAATGGTAAATTCGTCGTTTACGCTGTAGTATTTGAGTACTGGAGATTCGGTTAGGTATTTCTTCACTGTGTTAAACGCGACTTTATGCTGCGTCAGCCACTGCCACTCCGCATCTTTATCTTCTAATCTTTGCAACGGCTCTGTCATTTCGCTCAGATGCGGCATGAACTTTGAAAATAAATTCACCATTCCCTGGAAACGCTTAAGGGCGGCGACAATTAGGGAGCTTAAGCACGCGCGTTTTTGAGACGCGGACGGCAACTGGAAGTGAGCTGTTTTCCCTTTTAACGTTTCTTCACTCAACCACATTTACATAGCTAAGTATATTTTCTCCATTAAATAGGATTAGTATAAAAACCTGGGAGACACCACTGTCCTGGCACGCGATGTGTTCTCTTCCAGTTGCCGTCCGCGTCTCAAAAACGCGTGTGCTTAAGCTCCCTAATTACCTCAATCCTACGAGAGTCTGGTTTGAGTCCCCCGGAGTGAGCTGGTGTCCCATAAACTGTACGTTAGCCTGAGCATGCTTTACTTTGTGTTTGTTCAGTATTAAGCTCCATTCCCTGCATTTTTGCATCTGGATTGTCATACATGGCAACCCAGTAATAAGACCTTATTTGGAATAGCTTTTTTACGGTTGTGAGCTTAATGACCAGGCCTCAAAATGGTAGCTAGGCTGGAGTTGACCTTGTTATAATTCAAACCTCCCTGCTTTTCTTATGTGAATGATGTTGTTCTCATTCTAATTAGTAGGAATTTACAGAAAAGCAGTGAAGTTTTTATCATAATAAGGTCAACTCCAACCTCACTTTCATGCTAAGGTCAGGTAACTATGCACACTATGTTGAAGGTGAACTTCGTTTCCAGGCTCCTCTCTCTTCCTCACTCAAGAAAGAACCATGGGTGCGGATTGCCACGTGTCTGCTAGATTCTGCAGATTCCAAAAAATAATTGAAGGGCAGGAAACATTGATAAAATTCTTATCTCAGTAGACAGTTTCGAATATGATATTGCAATATGGCAAGAATGTCTATTTATCTAAGAGAAACTCAAAAAATATATATGTAAGTCCTCCGCTCCCGTGCATATCAGTTCGCGTCGGTTGCAGAAAAGAAACTTACTGGGACACTACTTATAACGTGAGTGCTATTTGGTAGAGAAAAATGATTGGATTCTCCTTCCCCAAGATACATTTGAATTTTACTGTTGATAAAATTAAGTCAAGGAACCTAGTGCAGATTGTACAAGGACATGAGACTAGGCGCAACCAGGGGATTTTCTCGCGCGAAGAAGAGAAAGGACCTTGGAAAGGAGGATGTAAAATGGTCTATTCGTAAATTAAATGCCAGAGAGTCTGAGAAAACACCCTTTTTATTTTCCGATTTCGTACTTACTACTTGAGCAACTTCATTTTCTTAATTTAATTTGGCATTGACTTAGTAGGCTCTCAATACACCTTATAAAATTACATATAATTATTTGTGACTAGGAAAAATAAGGTGAAAGGAAAATTGCGTAATTTTTCGTGCAATTTGCTGTCAGTGCTGCGCTATTTCCCCAATTTTTTCTCGTGAAACATCAGAAGCCCTGGGTCACAGTAGGAACAATTTCTGGCCCCACCTCTGCTGAAAATGTCTTTAATTCACTGCGGTATTTATGGATTTCGTTGATGACACAATAAATGTGCACATTGGTGGCCAAATAACAACAACATTCTTGTAGACGTCTTTTTTTCCGAATTTCTATGTCGTAGCAAACTAGTGAGATCACATACAAAGTGCACAGCTTGCATTATTTATCAAGACCGGGGAGAAATATTGACATAAATAAAATCATTACTCGAATGCAGGGGCTAATTAAGAATTCCTTCAATATCTTGCCATTTCCAATACTTCAAAAGTGACGACTGTTTGTGTCAGTAGCGATCAACTTGTTTATCATTGGTGTTATTATTATTTAAATGTGCTTCTTCATCACAAAATTAATGGGGCCGCCACGTTGTACCAAAAAACAAAACAGAAAAATGTAGTTGAATGGCATTTAGTTAAAGGTCCAAATACAATTTCACAGAAGAATTGAAAGAGTTACCAGTTGCTGTTGTGATTTGATTTAAACAGCTATGAGTGACTTAATAATTAAGTAACTTAAACAAATCTGTAAACAGTGACCAGGTGCATATCTTTATACATTTTTTACAGTTTATTTGGAGCAATAAACTGACAGATCGTGGAGACAATTGAGTCATGAGAACATCTTTTCAGGGAGTTGAGTTGTTTTATTGTTATGAAGATTTCCTATATGACTCGCTCCGTGAGAGGGCAACATGAACCACTTCCTGTGATGTGATTGGCGGGCAAGATGGAGCTATCTTGCCAGATCGGGATTTCTTGCTTGGTCCCGCAAGATCAAAGATCATATTTTGGTGTTTTATCCTATATAATCCTTTACTGACCAAACTTGTCCAGTCAAGATGGCTGGATATTGGCCTTGTTCTCGGTCTATAAACACGCAAAAAGAGAACTTGGCCAATATTCAGCCATCTTGACCTCACGCTTTAGATGGTCAATAAGCATGGAAAGTAATGTATAAGGAACCTGCAAAACTAAGTAAAAGTAGGTGGAACCTCAGATCAAAGAGAAAATACAGGAAAGTGTGCTAGTTTTGAAGACAGCAAAAGGAAAAATAATAATGATAATAATAATAATAATCATAATAATGATGATAATAATAGTGATGATGACTATAATAATGATAACGATAATAATATGAAATCAAGAATACTCCAAATAATGTAAAAGTTTCTCACAGTTAAATGCAATTTATAGAATAAAGTTTTTCTCCAGCATTCATTAAGGAAATTCGTCCGAACGTTTTTATTAAAAAGAAAAAAAACAGCAACAACAACTCGAAGTGTGAAGAGTTCCCGCGTAGTATTCGGAATCAGTTGACATTCTTTATAATCTGAGAAGTCTAAAATTCGGAAACGTCCTGTTTGAGAAATATAAGTCATTACTCGAACCTACAAATTACGAATTCCTTCTTCAAAGAGTTAGCAATTACAATTGAGATTTTATTTAAACAGATGTGAGTCACCTATTAAGTAACTCAAACAAATTCCTTTGCAGTGACTAGGCGCATAGCTACATATTTTTGTGACAGTTATGTGGAGCGATAAACTTACAGGTCTAGTAGACTTGTGAGTCCTGAGAACATCGTTTCTGGGAGTTGACTTATTTTATTGCCAGAGAGATCCCTTGAAATAAACGTAAAAGAAACCTTCTTCAAGGCCAAGTTAACGTGGCGCTAATTCATCATAATACTCTTTTTAAAAGTATTTTCAGAAATTCTAATGAAACGAGAAGAGTGATATTCATTCCGATTTAGGTTTTATAAAGGCTCATTCCGAGTACTCGCCGATCACGGTCTTACCAAGAATCCATCGCTCAAGAGTAAGATTTATCCAAATTGGCCTACTCCCCATCAATGATAGAAAGGCGTCTTTTTCTAAACTTAGTTTTGCGGGAAATTAAACAACAGACCAAATCGGCTTACTCGATGTTGTACCCAATTCAAACCCTTTAGAAAAATATATGTTCGGAAAAAAACTGTGCCCGAGGTCTCGAGTATGGCCCTAGCCTCGGCCGTCATCCTCGAGCCCTACTCGAGACCCAGGGCACAGTTTTTTTTTCTTTTTCTGTACCGACCTTTGGCCTTGGGGGTATTTTTTTTCCCCCTATGGTCAGGAAGCAGGTGCGAGGGGGAGAGAAACCTTGAAAAATCGTTTCTCAAACTCATTATTAATTCATAAGCCAAAAACAAAAGAAATCACTACCGTGAAGGAAGTTTTAATATGTGGTCTTCATTAGCATAAAATTTCGCCAACTTTGAATCCAAATATCTCTTAAAATACTTATTTCTTTCAGAAGCAATATCAAACACTCGAAAGAGTGTTTCATCAGATATCCAACCACCTCGAAATCGGTTAAAAATCTCAGTCTTCGGCCTCGTATTTTGATTCGCTTTTCGTTGTTTGGATATCAGATGAAACACTGCTTCCCGTGTTTGATATATTAAAGACTAAGAAAATTGTCGCCTGTAATCACAGTGTCTCCAGTTTTATAATAATCTGCTTTACTTAAGTGCCAAAGCACATTTGCTTTATCGATAACGATAGAAAAAGTACATTTACTTCTTTTTGGTTGGGTTGGGACATTTGAAGGGAGGAAGACAGCCAGGGACGAAGGAAAACAGAATTGAAAAAAATGCCCCCTGAAATTCCAAAATGTTTTGCAATTGTAATCTAGCCCTTAATCTAGTTTTATGCTTTTTTAGTGTCCATTAAGGACAGCTCATTTTTCTCTTTGTTTCCTGAAAATCTATCATTATTCAGTACTGGTCTCATGAGAAAGCCATTGACATGACAGATGAGAAACCTAAGCTGTCAGCTGTCAAATGACAAGTTCAAACAAGAGAGAGTGTCAAAAGAAAGAATACCAAGATGGATAAAGAATGTTATACAACTATCGCGTGTTGACACCAATTGAAATCCCACAGCACGAGAGCTGCTTCAACTAGTAACCACAGCGAGGTGTTCAACAAGATTCCTCTGCAAACAATCATGGGTTGGAAAAAAGACTGCGCATTTCACATTCAAGTTCCATAACAAGCCCATTCATAAGTCCAAGGAGTCAGAACGTTTTGGACATGCTATTTCGTCTCCTACAAATTGAAAACAAAATCTGAGATTGCCATAACTCAAGTAATGGTATACTGACAGTTTTTCATACTGTCCCATTTGTTACTGTTTACCATTGTTCCAGTGGCATTTTCATGAAAATGCTTATACTGTAAGCAAATAAAATGCAGTTCACTTTTTGTAAGTATCAGATACTTCCCTCAGGATGGAGTGCCCACATGACTTTAAAATCTCCTGGAATCTTTGCGACAGATGATGGATGGAACTGATAGCTTAAACGAGACTTACCTAGAAGTTGGGGTTTAAAATTCTATCAGTCACTATAGAACAGGGATTAGACGCCAGTAGTTGTTTGGGATTCAGACCGGATTTGACAGCTAGTCGTCAAATGACGTCATCAATAAAAAAAACAAAGGAAGGGGGTGCATAAATGAGGGGCAAGTTGGTGCATGACGCGGCGTAACCCTAAACCTAACCCTTATCCCAGGTCATCCCATAAATTAGGGTTAGGTTAATGAGATGCAACTCATGTACGTACATGAAGGTTTTTTTTTATTGAGAAAGTAAGCGAGATCTGTTTGCTGTGCTTGTGTTACGTCTCCCACCCAAACCAGCCGGGTGGTAGCGCAAATATACAGCGAAAAGAACAATGGAAAAGACAAGGAACCAATGAGGTAAAGGTGATGCAATCATCGACCTATGGCACACCGCTGACGTAAGTTTACATTACTTAGTTGGAAAAAAGCAAGGCAACATCGGTTTTTTGCTCGACAGCAAAATCAAAATGGCGCATGACTGCAATAACTTTCTGGGCTTGGGGTGACGCACCTACAAAGAGGAGAGGGAACCCTACCGCTTTGAAGCGAGTCAAACAGAATTTTAAAGCACACACACACACACACGCAAACGGCTTTACACGACTGGAAAAGTCCACAAGCGCTTTGTTCTTTTTCAAACTAAATTTGCATAGAGCCGATCGAACCGTGAAGAAGGAAGAATATAGGCCAAAACAAGTTGTTTTGTGTGGAAAAGAGGAAAATCCTCAACTCTATCACGCTTTCTAAACAAACGTAAACTCCGTTGTTACAACCTTTTTAAGTTTTCAACCTCGCGGTTGAATGAAGCACGGGTAAATGCAATCTTTTTTGAAGAATACACAAAGACATCCTTCAGTGCACAGACACAAAGAAACGCTTGGAAAAAAAAAAGGATTTTGAGGAGCGTTTGAGACCGTTGTTAGTATGGTGAGGCGGGAGTTGGTTTCATATCGTATTTCAAAGTACTGTTCACAATATTTGACGCAGTGAGCAAACATCAATATACATTTCAAACGCTTTATTAAATAGTACTCTAGTTACAAGTTGATATAAACGATTGTTCTTCGATTATTCGACTATCGTAACCTTAAACTAAATATCTTGCTTTGCGCTTAAACAAATACTGTGACTGCAGTTTTGTCCAGTCATACAGAATATGAAACATTCGAGACCGGACTAACTCGACCGATTTCATTTGCAAAACGCTATCGTTAAGTCAATAAAAACCAACCCAACAAACATTTCAAACGTTTTACTGAATTAGCGGAGAACGCTTATCACAATGTGATATTTGCGAGAGATAGTTCTCTTTAAACAAATCTTAATCCGAAAAAAAGTTGTTTTGAAAACGCACCCTGTGTACAGCAAAGATGATACATGTACCGGTCAAGCAATATGATGCATGCACTGTTTGAATGTTTTTAGACCGAAACTAAATCAGACACGCGCAAATGAGAGAAGAAAAAAAAGTTGTAATTCACCTGCATTCGCTGCAACATTATTGTTCTATTGTGCATGCACTGTTTCAACGCTTTTAGAGCGAAAATAAATAACACACGCGTAAATGAGAGAAGAAAAAAATGTTGTTATTCACTTGAGTTTGCATCTTAACAGAGAACGCTTATCATAATGTTAAATTTGCGAGAGATATTTCTCTTTAAGCAAATCTTAATCCAAAAATAAGTAAATAAAAAGTGTTTTTTGAAAATGCATCCTATATACAAGCAATATTATGCATAAAGGTCAAGATAAAATAACTTTATTTAACGTCGGTAGTTCCCTCAGCTACGAGAATGGTATCAATGGAAGCCGAAGGTGCTCCCTTTACCCCCCTCCCTCTGTCGGTGCTCCGTTTTACGGGTATTTAAAGCTATAGCTACACGGATCAGAGGAAAGTCGAAACAGACGTTTAAGTCACCGAGGATCGGGACCTCTCGCTCCGAAAGTT
>NC_090887.1:30904887-30924887 GCF_036669925.1 Montipora capricornis | reverse complement strand
TCTGCCAACAACCTGGCTATACCCTACACACACCTACAAGGAAGCACTTTCGTCGTAATCGAGTAATTGTATTTGATATAGATTCGCAATGGCAGGTGAACTTGGTTGATTTACAACATTTGAGTCAGTGGAATCAAGGATACATACAAGTATTTACTGACTTCGATGTATCGATGTCCTTTCCAAATACGCGTGGGTGGTGCCCTTGAAATTGAAAACAGGAGCCTCGTTGGTGGTGACCTTTGAAAGCATTTTCCAGGAAGGTCGTAGACCTGCAAAGTTGCAAACAGATGCCGGAACCAAATTTCAGAACAAGACTTTTCAAACCTTCCTCAAAAAGGAGAATGTACATCATTTTATAACCTACAACGAAACCAAGGCCCAAGTGGTTGAAAGATTCAACCGCACTTTGAAGCAACTGATGGGCGTATGTTCACTACCAGCCGCTCGTACCATTATTTGGACCAACTGGACGATTTAGTCAATAGGAATTACAATCAAAGTGTGCACCGTAGCATCAAAATGAAACCGGTGGATGTCAACGAGAATAACGCATCAGAGGTCTGGAACAATTTGTATAGGAATCTGTTCAAAAAGCCAACAAAGTATAAATTCAAAGTGGGAGATCAAGTCAAGATCAGTAAGCATAAACGCATCTTTGAAAAAGGTTACTTACCATCCTGGATGGAGGAAACCTTCACTGTAGCTCAGAGACTTCCGCGTTACCCACCCGTGTATCGTCTAAAGGAAGCAGACGGTGACTGGGTTCAAGGCATTTTTTACGAGTTTGAGTTACAGAAGGTGATAGAAACCGCAAAATACATGTTTCGTATTGAAAAAAAATTAAAACGCAGGGCACAAGGAGCGACTGAGGAGTCGTTGATGCATTGGAAAGGTTGGCCAAATAAATACGACAGATGGATTCCACGTAACCAGTTGGTGCCTTTAAAACAAACATGATCAAGATAGCGACTTTTACGTGACACTTCCCAGTAATGCAAGCAGTAATTTATTTCTATTGTAAACAGTCCTCCTTTCGTGTAGCGCTACCTCGACAAATCCATGTGAAAGATGAAGAAGATTAGGAAGTAGGATTGCATCATATCGTGCATCCGCTCTCAATGTTTCACATTACAAATGACTGCAAACATTCTCACATCATACTGGAACGCCAAGGTGACTCCACACCGTTTGTATTTCCCGAGGAAAAGTATCATACGGCATTAGATGTGACAGAAGAAATGTTACAATGCCTGAACATCGCTGACCCACCATCTAAGATTGAAATCACAGTGGACGACGAATGAAATGTAACGTTAAACTCGCAAACTGAAGGACTTATGATCACACTATCTACAGCTCGCGCGTTGGGATGGATAACCAAAAACAACACTCTTACACCCAGCGTTCGTTTGAATGTTGCACTCACCTTAGAAAGAACATATGGTCATGATTGGTTCATCTTACCAGCTGGCACCTCCATCACATATCCCGGTATTTACATCTTTCCTCCTTCGCTGTCGCTTTGCTCGTGTAAGCAGAGGCTGGTTCAAGTTCAAACCAATTTCGTGGAACCGTGGCAGGTGGGTGACAAGCGCTTACCTCTCCTACATGAGATGATACCCCTGGGCAGTTTTCGAGAAATTCCTTGAAGAAAAAAAACATATTGTGTACCTACCTTTGTGGACAGAGATATTTCAGACCATTGAAATCTATTTAACAAGTGGATACGGTCAAACGCCAGCATTTTTAGACGGTATCGTCAGCGTCGTTTTACATTTCCACCGTCGATCAACATGACCAACAGTTTTTACATGTTGCTAACAAGCGATGCAAGCCTGAGTCAATATCCCGAAAACAAGGTGTCGATTTTAAGATGCAGTTACCAAGTCAACTACATCTAAGTGAAGATTAGGAGGTGGCCATGACACGCATCACTCACCCTTACAACTGGCAAAACGTCGGTGAGAATCAGTTGTTCTACACTTTGCTTTGTAAGGCAGACCCTGAACTTAGGAAATTGAACATCCCTGTACCAAGTGGCATTTACCGTACGGTCAAAGATGTCATTCACAGTATCACGAAGGGACGACACAATCGATTTAGGGACGTTTATTTGAAGAGTAACAAGGCCATTACGAGTCTCGAAGGAAACGAGTGTTTTTACATTTACAAGAAAGCACAAGATTGCCTTGAGTTGAAGTTACCAACCGGTTGGTATGTGCTTCTACCCAGGACATCAGCTCGCTCCTTGGGGTGCTTAAATTATCAGTATAATATTCCTGTACCAAACCGGAACACTTGTCCAACAGAATGATGATCACAGCGTTCTTCTTGTGAGGACAACGACAACACTTGTCAGAAAAGAAGAATTGGTGTGGGGATTGCTCTCAAGAGACGCTTTTCAAACCATCTACGTGTATTCCGATTTAATCGAGTATCAAGTAGTGGGAGATGGTCAAGCCAACTTACTTCGGCTGCTCGTTCCTTGTGGTCAGCCGGGGAACATGATCACAGAAGAGGTCAAGGTGTCCTCCTACCATAGACTCCGTACAACTGTGTTTTCATCCGTGGCGATCAATATAAGGGGAGACATAGGTCAATTGATACCATTTGTTTCTGGAGCCGTACGTGTGACTCTGCATTTTCGGCGTCGTGCTATTCTATAACAACATGTTATTACCGATGAACCACCGATATTACCCATATGGACGACATGTTGTACCCTATATGCAGCAGGTAAACGAAGAGACATTAGTATCTACGGAGGAACACACCCTTATGGTCAAGGGTAACGGCTTAGGTGGAATGTTTCGGCCGTTTCTCAAAATAACAGCAAAAAAGGTGGGAAAACGAATGCTCGATACTGGATTAGAAACGGGAATGCAACTTGTCCAAGACGCGACCAATAGTCAACCTTTAAAGAAAGCTGCTAAGACAAGAGCGAAAGCTGCTGGAAAAAATTTACTCACAGGGGTCGTTGACAACATTACACAGCAAGGTCGAGGAAAAAGAATATATAGGCGCTGAAATGTCAAAGCCGCGCAGTGAAGGACAGACCAAAAAAAGGAGAACACCTCGTTCAACGTTCAAGACTATTTTTGATTAAAGATGGCATCAGCACACCCTCTCTCAGCCCCTGGTGCAAATTCAACCTGGGACACATTCAGGGACACATTGAGTGGCCATGTACTTTGAATCGCTTCGTGAAAGTGAATTATTTGACAGCTACGGATTTCCTCTTGAAACTTACCTACATTCTGCGGGAAGTTACCTTTTATAACGACAGACCACTGCAAGGACTGACCTCGGATGTTTGTGGAGATTATTGTTTGTTTTATCTCATTCAAACTTAAACGATATGATTCTCAGTGGAACGATGCACAAGTTGCACGGAGTGTACACGCTTATTTTAATTCAATGTTTGCTTTCAACAAGGTTGTAAGTCGTTTCGCTTTGGCCACAAGCAATAAAATCACGTTGAAAGTTTAAAAAAAAACTTTTTTTTTTTTTTTTTTGGGGTGTTTTTGCTACTAAAAGGGGTGGGAATTCTATTTCGTGTACACAAATCGTTGAAGCTTCGTCTCGTGAACATGTCTCAATTCAAGTGCCTCAGCAATATTATCATTTCTGGCCCTAACCAATGTGGAAAAACAACATTTACGCGCCAGATACTTCAACACACAGATTGTTTATTTGAACGCCCCATTCGCAAGATCGTGTATTGCTACGGTCAATGACAAGATTGTTTTAAGGAATTGGTAAAGGAAGTCACGTTTATGGAGGGTATTCCCAACGACATTCCCGCCTTATTTCCACCCCCTTATCGTCCTGGTTTGCTCGTGTTAGATGACCTCATGCGAAACTGTAGCGATGACCAGCGCATTTTGGATTTGTTCACAAAAGTGTCCCATCATTGTGACGTCACCTGCATTTATTTGACACAAAACCTTTTTCCCCCAGGAAAGTTTTCCCGGAGCATTTCTCTTAATGCTCATTACATAATTGCTTTTAACAATCCTCGAGATACTTTTGGGGTTTAGGACACTAGCACAATGAGGCGTTTTCTGGTCGAGTTAGTCCGGTCTCGAATGTTTCATATTCTGTATGACTGGACAAAACTGCATTATCAGAGTCACAGTATTTGTTTAAGCGCAAAGCAAGATATTTAGTTTAAGGTTACGATAGTCGAATAATCGAAGAACAATCGTTTATATCAACTTGTAACTAGAGTACTATTTAATAAAGCGTTTGAAATGTATATTGTTGTTTGCTCACTGCGTCAAATATTGTGAACAGTATTTTGAAATACGATATGAAACCAACTCCCGCCTCACCATACTAACAACGGTCTCAAACGCTCCTCAAAATCCAAAAGTTTTTTCAAGCGTTTTCAGAAAAGGCGTTATTCAAATCTGTTGAGTAGGCTTTCTTTGTGTCTGTGCACTGAAGGACGTCTTTGTGTATTCTTCAAAAACGATTGCATTTACCCGTGCTTCATTCAACCGCGAGGTTGAAAACTTAAAAAGGTTAAAACAACGAAGTTCACGTTTGTTTAAAAAGCGTGAAAGAGTTGAGAATGCTCCTCTTTTACACACAAAACAGTCATGCGCCATTTTGAATTTGTTGTCGAGCAAAACCGATGTTGGCTTGTGTTTTTCCAACTAAGTTAATGTAAACTTACGTCAGCGGTGTGTCATTGGTCCGTAATGATATTACCTTTACCTCATTGGTTCCTTGTCTTTCGAATTGTTCTTTTCGCTATATATTTGCGCTACCATCCGGCTGGTTTGGGTGGACACGTAACACAAGCACAGCAAACACATCTCGCTTACGTTCTCAATAAAAGAAACCTTCATGTACGTACATGACTTGCATATCATTAGCCTACCCTAATTTATGCGACGACCTGGGATTAGGGTTAGGGTTACACCACGTTTCGTCATGCCCCAACTTGCCCCTAATTTATGCACGCCCCCTTCTTTTTTTTTTTTTTTTATTATTATTGATGATGTCAGTTGATGACTTTCTGTCAAATCCGGTCTGAATAATCCCATACAACTACCCACGCCCACCCAGTGGCTTTTATCAACTTATTCCTCCGTGCTTCCTTTATGTAATGTTAACTGTCTTTTGGGCCTCATGTGGCCACTCTGTTTTCCAAATGACTGGTCGTGCGCATGCGTAGTGATCTCGTGTTATCTCTGGTCTAAAGATGACTGACAGAATTTCTATCCAACCTCAGCATGTGGGTAAGCCTCGTTCATTACTCGATTTGAAAGCAAAAATGAACGACAGTAGAGTTGCTGATTTTAAAGACGGTAATTTAGGAAATACAAAATAAACGGAAAATTTTAAAGAAAAAAATGCCGGAAATCTAAAACAAAAGGAAATATATATATATGAAATTAAGATTACCTCAAGCTAAGGTAAATATTTCTCACACAAGAATGAAGGTTTTCATAACCAAATGCAGTTTCTAAGCAAAAAAATTACCTCCAGCATTGATCACGAAAATCTCGCTTAACGTATCACAAACTAAACGTCCAAGTTTTTTTCTAACATTATTCAAAATCAACAGACTTTTATGATGTTCTGGGAGTTCTCAAATTGGATGACTGTTTGAGGAATATCAAACTATTACTCATAGTTACCAGGTTTGGGTATTAGTTTTGCTTTTCTTCCGATAACCACTGTGGAAAGTGCTCCATACCTCTCGTGATGTCATCGTGGAAAACATTGATCTTTTTCCACCAGAATTTGACAATCCTATCTGGTCTTCTTCTTTCCCCTTCTCGCATTCCTGATAGCTTCTTCATCCAAATAGTGACTGTTTTCAAGTGCAGGTCTTCCAAATACTTCTGTGAGTTATTAGAGAAAGTACCAAGAGCGCCAATTATAATAGGGGTGATTCTAACCTTACGTAACCCCCGAAATCTCTTTATCTCAAAGTCCAGGTCAATATATTTCTCATCTTTCTCGCGCTCCTTCAGGAATATCCGGCTATCATCAGGTAAAGCGACGTCAACAATGTGGCATTTGTTTGTTTTCTTGTCGATTACGAGAATGTCTGGCCTGTTATGCGGTATTTTCCGATCTGTCTGGATGGTAAAATCCAAAAGAATTTTAACCTTGTTATTCTCTAGAACACACTTAGGGGCATGCTCAAACCACTTTCCTCCACTGTTAAACTCATACCGACGAGATAGATCTCAATTTAGGGCCTTTGCAACAGTGTCGTGTCTCCGTTTATATTGTGTCTGCCCGATCTTAGGGCACTCACTCACGATATGATTGACCGCTTCGTTCTTCTGGTGGCACAGGCGACAAAGTGAGTTCTCTTGTGACTTATCGATCTTAGCTTTTATGGCATTGGTTCTCAGTGTCTGGCTCTGGGCAGCCACAAGCAACCCCTCTGTCTCTTTCTTTAGATATCCTGTCTTAAGCCACGACCAACTGTTTTCACTGGCAATTTCATCCATCTCCATCAGAAACTGTCCATGTAGCTTCTTACTCCTCACCTCCTCGATCCTCTCTCTCAATTTCCGCCTCTTAATCTCATTAGACTACTAGCAATCCCATTTCACGTTCCCCCTAGCGGCAGACAACATCCTTTCGTTGCTTTCTGACACGTATTTAGCTAGGCTTGCTTTGGATAGCTCCACACTGTCTTCCACTGCTCTCAAGCCCCGCCCACCGCCATTTCTTGGTAGATAGAGCCTTGCGACACTATCGTGAGTATCGAACGCATTATACAAGGTAAGATACCTTCTGGTTTTCCAATCGAGGTTTCTCAGTTCTTTACGAGACCAATCGATAAATGCAGCAGTATATCGCATCTGCGCATTTGCTTATCCCAAACTGCATTCCTATATCTGTACTAACTACTCGAACCGTATGAATCAATGATTTAAGTCTCCTATCCGAGCTGGCGAACAGTTTGACATCATCCACAAATATAAGATGGTTTATCTTCTCTCTATTAAGATTGTGAGCAAATTTCCATTCCCTTAGCATCATCGTCAGAGGAATCATGGAAATAACAAACAGAAGAGGTGATAACGAGTCGCCCTGGAGTATCCCTCTGTTGATCTTCACTTCTCCGGTAGATGTATTTTCGGATACCAGCTCTGTTTTCTAGTCTGTCGTACCATTAACCAGGAGTCTTTTGATGTTTCCTGCAATGAAAATGTTGAGGCATTCTTCGATCCATGAGTGAGGCACCATGTCATAGGCTTTCTGGTAGTCTATCCAAGCCCTTGCTAAATTCTTTTTTACCAGTTCGATCATTTCTTAGAATACTCTTATCAATAAACAGAAGGTCGTGGGTGCCTCTTGATTGTTTACGTGAACCTTTCTGTTCCACCGGTAATATCCTACTTTCGTCCAAAAACATGTACATCTCTTCTGATATAATTCCTGTTAACAACTTCCACATAAGGGGTAGGCAAGTTATTGGCCTGTAGTTCCGAGCTACATTCCCTTGGGAAGTATCTTTCATAATCAAGACAGTCCTGCCTTTAGTCATCCATTGTGGAACCTGCCCCTTGTACAAGCACTCGTTCAGTTGTTAAATAATCCTATCATAACCTATCATTGGATATTGATGAAATTCTTACGCCAGTAGACTTGTACTAGATCGGGGCCTGGGGAGCTATCCATTATGACCTCTTGGTCCATATAGTACTAAAGTACCATATTCTCTAACCAGTCAGCGTCACTTCTGTGCTCGGTCCCAAATACTACTCCACAGGCAGACAATCCTAAGAATACGAGAGCGCGAGACGTCAGATTATTTTGAGACAGTTGCAATGACCGATTCAACTAACCGAGGAAACTGTTCCATAAAAACTTCAAATCGGGATGTTTCTTTTCGAAAATTCATTTTATGGACAGCCAGATAAATACAGTTCACTCACCTACTATTTTCTGCGTTGTCCTGAGTGATTTGATGAGTTTTTGGGACACTTCGATTTCCTCATCAGATCACACGCGTCGTCATTTACAATATAAATAGACAAGGCGTGCAACTTCCAAGACCGCTCACGGCCGAGTGCCTCCAGAATTTAGCGGAATCTCTCCCACTTCCAAAGGTCGCTCGCCTCCCAACTTGGGCACGTAGAAAGTCGATAATCTTACTAGCATCGTGCCAAAAATCATCAAATTTACACAGCTCTGCAACCTCAAAATCCTGCTCGATTTTCAAGCTTCGCTCAGGTCTTTGTTATTTCCAGAAGATGTGGACAGAAGTCATGCACCATTGAATTTGATCAAATCAAACTAACCAATCAAAAAGCGCAGATTTATAATTTTGTCCCTCTTGGGGGTCACGCACTCTCGCATCCTTAGGGTTGTCTGCCTGTGACTACTCCAAAGTTCTTTCCCTTCATTAGCATCATGCGCCATTCATTTCTTTTTCTATGAATAACACTGTTGGATTTAGCATCACCATGCAGCAAAAGTGGTAAAATGGAGTCTGAAGAAACTGGGATTTAATAGCAAGGTTATAAATCCAAAACATCTAGAATTAACGGTCACATGAGGAGAACAAGTGTCATCGATCGTTATTCCATCCCGCCGACATCCGTTGCAGTGGGGGCTTAGGTAAACCTAAGAAGTCCAAAGCATTGTTGTATTTTTGGTTATGAAGGCTTCAATTTGTTCTTTCTTCCAGCTTTCGGCAAAACACTCGTCTTCTCATGGCACTCGCTCATTAAACTACCCCCGAAACGCTTCAATTATTCACGGCTTTGCATAATGCAGGACAAAAATCTCGTGTAAAATTAGAGCTGATGCAAAACTAATCTGGCTTTACTTAAAGGCAAAAGTCCCAAATGAATATAGTTGTTTGTTCAATAATGGTATTCTGCAAACTTGAAAACAGTACCGAACGTCAGTGAGGAAAGTGACAGAAATATAGCCAAACTGCCTTTAACAAACAGCGTTTTAAAGATACATTTACTCTTTTTACTATCGGGACTGTAGTCCTCATATAGAGCGCTTATTATTTTTTTTTTGAGCAAATGAAGGTTACTACTGTTACCAAGTTTGCATAGACGATTGATTAGAGGTAGAAGCAATAAATGCAAGTGTTTTAGGAGTATCATCAGTTAAAAACTCACAGCTTCGTCGTGGTTGTTGGTATGTTGTTCAATAGATGAGCTGAATGTTTCCCATTGCACTTAAAGGTATTCTCAACTTGAAGCCGATTGGCCATGCCGCGGCAGTGACAAAAATGCGCACAAACACGAAAATCTGCCAAAGATAATCAAAACTTTGTCAAAAAGCAAAGAAACAGCCTGGCCTTCATGGGATTTGTTTTAAAACTCAAAATTCGGAAAATATAATTTATTCATTGAAGACAAGTGGCCAAATTGCTTTATGTGATTATATCCGGGGGAGGTTTTTGGTGTTTCATGATTAGCTGTGCTCTTGTCTCAATTTCAATTCTTCTGTAATTCTTACATCTGCAAGTAGATCATCTGATTATAAACAAGTGGAACTAGGGGTAAAAGGCAAAGCACCACAAAAAAAGATTCAGTGGCATTCAGGAGAAAATGGCTTGTGTGGAGCTGTGAACTGTAAACTATTGATAAGGAGTAATAATGTTATGGAAAATTTTTTCTAGAATTCCTCGCTTCAGTATTGCTACAGCTTTGTTTCGTTTGATGACGAAGTAACCACACTCGAAGGGCAATAAGCTCAGTAAAATCTCACCTATAAGAGAAACGTGAAACGTCTTTGATTCAGTGCCAACTTCACTGGTAGCGATGCAAGTATAGTTACCATGCTGCTTGATTTTGCTCAACACTATTCCCTCAGCCTTGGAAGCCAAAGTTGTAGATGAGTTGATCATTGATATGTTTATCGGTGGCATCCCTTCAGACAAGCACCACACATAATGCTCCGAGACTGTTCGAACCACTCGTAACGGAATTATTACCTTCGGTTCAGCTGAAAGAAAATCCGATGTACAGATTTTAGCCATCAATTAACTATAACACACCGTAGAAGAAAATCAGAACCCCCAAATTGTCAACATATTTACTTTGTTATAGGACCATCGTAAATGATACTCTTGTTTTTCGGCCCTTTTAACTTGATCAAAAACAATAAAGAAACTGCGGTGATAAACATATTATAATGCATTTTAAATTGACGTTTTGACAGCTGCAAAGAGAAAACGTTTAATAGAATTGACCGACTACTTCTCAAACTCATTAATAATTCATAAGCCAAAAACAAAGGAAATCACTACCGTGAAGGAAGTTTGGATATGTGATCTTAATTAGCATAAAATTTCGCCAACTTTGATCCCAAATATCTCTTAAAATACTGATTCCTTTGAGAAGCAATAGCAAGCACTGGAAAGAGTGTTCATCAGATATCCAACCACCTCAAAAGCTGTTAAAAAACTCCGCCATCGGCCTCGTTTTTTAACTCGCTTCTCGGTGTTTGGATATCCGTTGAAACACTCCTTTTTAGTACATGAACACTACTGCGAGTCCCGGGGGGGGGGGGGTACTCCCCTCTAAGGGCTTAATGGGGACGTCCGGCCAGCCAGGGTATGTTTTTCGGGATTTTTGTCTTGAACAGGGTATCGAATTTATCATCTTTAGTCTTAATCAGGGTATCGATTTATCAAATTTTTTCTTTAAACTGAGTTAAATGTCTTAAACAGGGCATCAAAAATCGAAATTCTGTCTTAAAATGGGTAGGACAATCAGCGATATTTGTCTTAAACAGGGTCAGGGAATGAGGGGCCGCGCCGCACCTCCCCAACCAGGGATACATCGAAATATCATAGGGGTTGACAAGCCTGACTCACGCTTTCCACCCACGTGTTTTAGCCGTTAAATCTCAGAGTTTAGCTTTTACGAGTATATCTTTCAGAGACCTTCCTCGTTTGTATGATATAATTGGAGGTTCTTTGTAGATCTGTCTGAGTAAAGGCTGTTTCTCTATCAGTTGCCAGTGTTTCATGAGAATGTTTTTAAGGCTGGGAACTGATGGTTGATACTGTGTGACAAAGGGCAAAATGGTTTTTTCTCTTGATGGTTTTTGTCGGAGTGCTTCTTTCCTGTTTTCAAAGTGTATTTCAGAAAGAGTTTGAGTTATTAAGTTTCGTGGATATCCTCTCTCTCTAAGATGCTTTTTGAGTTCTTCTAGTCGGTTTTGAAAGTTTTCTTTTGAGGAATTTGTTCTGAGTAACCGGAGGGCTTCGCCTTTTATAAAGCCCTTCTTGACCCCTAAAGGGTGGCAAGACGTGAAATGTGTATATTGGAAAGTTTCAGTAGGTTTGAAATGCGTTCGTACGTCGAGAATTGACGAGCTGTTAAACCGTTTGCCTTTGTACACAATTGTATCCAGAAATGTGACTTTTTCCTCAGAGATTTCTGCTGTGAATTTAATAGTGGCGTGGTGATTATTTGCTTGTTCAATGAAGTGTGTTATTTGTTCTCTTCCGGTACCCCAGAGAGAGAAGATGTCGTCTATATATCTTTTCCAACAGATAGGCTTTATTGCGCTCTTTTTTAATAACTCTGTTTCTACTTTCGCCATGAAGATATTTGCGAAAGCAACAGCGACCTTTGTTCCCATCGCTGTCCCGTGTGTTTGGAGGTAATTTTTTCCATAAAAATGGACTGAGTTTTCTTTTAATATGAGTCTGAGCGCACGTTCAAGTGACTGAGTTGGAATCGGGGGTTTATCTTTGTAGTGAGTAACATAGGCTTTGCATATAGTTTTGATCCCCTCTTCCTGTGGAATGTTGGTATATAGACTTGTCACGTCCATTGAAACAATGATCCCGTGCTTTAGGACTTCTGTGCTTTCTATGAAATTAATGAAGTCTGTAGAGTCTTTAAGATAAGAAGCCTTTTTTTTTGCTATCGGTTGCAACAGCCTATCAAGAAATGCTGAGATTCTTTCTGTTGGTCCGTCACAACCTGATATTATTGGCCTACCTACTGGTGTAGGCTTGTGAATTTTAGTTAGGGTCTAGAATATGGGAATTCTAGGCGGGCTCGGTGTTTGTAACAGCCATTTTTTTGTCATGTCATCAATGTTTTTATTTTCATGTAGTTCTTGTATTAGTTCTTTCACCTTATATTGAGTTTCCTTAACCATCGGTTCATCTAAAGGTCTACAGTGTTTCGAGTTGTCAAGTAGCGTTTGACCTCCGTTTATTTTGTTTTCTGTGTCCATAATAACGGGAGTTAGGTATCATCGAGTTGGACTTCGAGTTCGAGTTCGAGTTGGACCTCGAGTTGGACTTCGAGTTGGACTTCGAGTTGGACTTCGAGTTGGACTTCGAGTTGGACTTCGAGTTGCGCTTCGAGTTAATAACGACACAGGAACCTTTGTCTGCCTCTTTCACATTGAGATCTTTGTTTGTTTTTAAAGATTGTAGTGCTTCTCGTTCTTTTGATGACAGATTGTTTTTTGGCTGTGACAGTTTGTTTCTGCCAGTTGTAATTTAACCTCTTCAAGATAACTTTCGAGTGCAACTGAGGGTTGAACTTGTGGTATCCAGTTTGATTTTACATGATAAGGATGTGGTTTGCTATTTTGCCCATGAAAGATATATTTCAGGCGCATCCTTCTCGCAAATTGCTCAAAATCCTGAAGAAGTTGACGCCTGATATGTTGTTCTTTTGTTAATGGTGTGGGTATAAATTTTAACCCTTTAGAGAGTAAATTTATTTCATGATCTGTGGTTTTTTGTCTGGATAAGTTCTTTATGTACCCCCTGTTTCTTTCTAGCTGTGTTCTTTTATAAGCTTGTGCTTTTGAGGTTTTGCCTTCTTTACGCTTTTTATTGCCCGATTTCGACAGTTTGTTGTTTTCCTGTGCACCCTTGTTGTGTAAGTTGGACTCAGTAAGTAGACAGGCATACTTTTCACCACTTTTATTTGACATTGTGCTCATGAAGGTTTTAAACTCGTTGAACTTTTCGGGATTTTTGTCTTGAACAGGGTATCGAATTTATCATCTTTAGTCTTAATCAGGGTATCGATTTATCAATTTTTTTCTTAAACTGAGTTAAATGTCTTAAACAGGGCATCAAAAATCGAAATTCTGTCTTAAAATGGGTAGGAAAATCAGCGATATTTGTCTTAAACAGGGTCAGGGAATGAGGGGCCGCGCCGCACCTACCCACCCAGGGATACATCGAGTAACCCCCCCCCCCCCCCCCCCCCCCCCGGGCTGCGAGTTTCCAGGGTTCACAATAGTAGTTTTAGTATAACGAAAGGACCGGACTTCGACTGGAGATGATGCTAATTTCAGAATTAGCTACAACATGCGTAAATTCCGATGTGCATAACAAAGAAACAATTGATATAGAATTACAGAAATACATTTTGATTAAAACAAAAAGCCGAGAAGAAGAAACATGAAATGCAATGGTCGTATAGCTTTGCCGCGTCAGTCCAGAAACAATCTTGCTCTAAAATCATGGTGATCACGTTAAAAAAGAAAAAAGGCTTAATTAAATGTGCCAATTGTGCAAATTGCCATTCACCAAAAACTGACAGGGCCCACTTGTTCTTATACTTTGGTGAAGAGGGAACAGATTTCTCCACTAACTGTTCTTCTTCGCAAAAGGTTTTCAGCTAAACCTTACAGACAACGCCCCTTCTTCACTCATGGTCAGACGCCAACTGCACAACAACAATTCATCATGCATGTAAACGTGTTTTTTTCGGTGAAGGGCAAAAATGTAACACTGCATAATTTATCATTGTTTGATTTGAGAAAACATGTCACTGCATAATTTCTTATTGTTTCATTTGAGAAAACATGTCAAAAACTCGGGCTTCGTGCTTCATCACGGGTTCCAAACACCGAGAAACAGATGAAAGCACGAGGCCGCAGGCCAAGGGCTTTCATCTGTTTTCGAGGTGTTTGGAAGCCGTGATGAAGCACGAAGCCCGAGTTTTTGACATATTACTTGAACAGTAGATTTAGGGAGAAACTTTGTGATTGTTATCGCGTTAATTACGTTGGAGCAAAGCAAGACGCTTACTAATCGTGTCGATTTGAGACTTTTCGTGTCAGACTGACTACTCGCCTCGATTTGATGCGGGAGGCCTCGCGCCCACGCGACGTGACGTAATGAACAAAATAATGCAGGCTCGAATATATGCTCGATTTCCTCGCGTTAGCCTGCCCTGCCTGCAACTTAGTTTGGAGCGTTTCCTTTGAGTTTTTTTCTCCCCAAGTGAAGTTGTGTTTATTTACTTGATATTTAGCAACAAGTAGTCTCCGACACCGGTTTATTTTTTAATTTTTTAATTTTTTTTGCGATGTCACGCAACGCTCCCCCCAAAGAAACACACTCGAGCCACATTCGTTTTCCATTGTCTTCACGGTCTGTTAAAATGACCAAAAAGGTAAGCCATTGAGTGTGACCAAAATCACTCATTGCGATTTCTGGCAGCCCCATGTTATTATTAAGATTGAAACGCTAAGAAAAATCTCGACCGCCCAAGAAAGAGTATTTATTTTCGTTGGCGCGGTAGTACCCAAAATATATTTGTGCATTTGCCGGGTTACTGGACGAATCTGTGTTTTGACCTAGGCAAAACCTCATCTGCCATAACAGAAGGTCTTACTATTACCTACTAAAATGTGGTGTTCCAATTTGGGTAAATTCAAAGCAAATACTAAGAATCACCTCAAAAATGGCTGCTTTTTCCGAGTAAAATGGAAAACTTTCTCGGAGAATAGCTTTTGTTCGATGCAGGTTTTGAAGTTCCATCGGAACCTAGTGTAAAATTGGCCGAAAATGAAACGTGGATTTCCCACGGAAATCCGTAATTACCACTTAATTCCAAAGAATCATTTCATTTTCTGTACCTTAAAATAATGTTGAAACTCATAGGGAAAGTTGCCCTGTTTGCAAGTAATTTACAAAATTCTTCGAAGCGAAATCTACCACGCATGCCAACCCAAGTGGTCTTCTGAATTTCTCGACTAGGGGGCTCCATCATAGAAAACGGTAAAGAATTCAGAACTTCTGATCCCCCACAAAATATAGGGTAGGATTCCAAATTTCTGACCGCCTAAAGAACCGTGGCACCGGAAAGGATTCAGAATTTCTGATCCCCCACGAAAACAAGGAGCACAATTTCTCATCTTCCCGTAGAACATAGTCCGAAGTGGAGTCAGAATATCTCGTCACTCAAACAACCTTGGAGAGGATTTTTCGCTTTTTTTCTTTCTGGTCCCAAAGCAGTTAGCTTGCGAACGCAGACGTATATTTTTATCGCGTTGCTCGCTGCGAATGAGAGCGTATACGCCTCGAGGCGTTTAATCTATTAAAAGGAAAAGGAAAGGAAAGGAGCACTAATTGGGGACTTTGTAAACTGAAATCAAGAACTAAAGCAAATCAAGTCAAATGTTGGTTTTTGAGGAGAGGGGAAATCCGTAATATCCGGAGAAAAACTTCTAGGTGCGGAGTAGAGAATCAACAAACTCAATCCACATATGACACCAAGTATGGGATTCGAACCTAGGCCACATTTGTAGGAGGCGAGTGGTCTCACCACTGCGCCAACCCTGCACACAAACTTATTAAACTTTTAATGGGTAGCGATAATTACAGTCTGTTTACACTAACGAACAAGTTTGTGTGAGGAATGCTCTTGCTTGCATTAAGTGGCAACGAGAGAAACCTGGACTTTAAAAAAGTGGAGTGGCAACAGATTGGAGCGACGACACAAGGAATTTCTTACATGAAATAAATTGAGAAACTGATCAGGGCCCCAAAAGGTGGTCCCTGTGAGGATCTGTGATTTGACTGCAGGAAAGGGCCATTTTCAATCTTCGGTGTTGTAAAAGAACATTCAAGTGTCACGAGAGCAATAGACCAACTTTGATACATTAAAATTGAAGCTAAAACAACAAACATGATTTCGAGGCTCTGGGGAATAAAAGTAAAGATTTGTATGAGTTTATTCCGTTGAGCCTCGAAATCATGTTCAATATATCGCAACTGGTCTATTTCCTAATTAAGGGGCATTTTCGAAAGCTCACAAAATTCATTTTAGTCACTGTAAATGAAAAATATTTTGTTATATTGGTATGGATACGACGTTTAATGTCATTGTCTACGTTGAGGGAGCCCATTTCTGTTGGTCCACTGAAGTTGGGCGGGGTTAGTGCTTAAATGGGAAACCAGCCGGTGATACCTTCACTGGCACTATGGAAGTCGCGCTGCTCGGAATCTAGGGATATCCCACCACGCTGGTACTGAATAAATACATATAGTGCGATACCTTAATTACTGAACAATTACTAGAAAGGGGTACAAAATGATTCTCCCCAAAATATAAAACTACTTTCAAAAGCCTCGATCGTTGATTACAAAGCAGGACTCGAACGCACCTCACTAATCCTTTATTATTGTTAGTTTATAATTATCCTGATTATGTAGTGCATAATATATAATATAACAAACGATAAACATAAAACTAACATAGCGATGATTGATAAAAAAGTACTCTAGGTAATGAACTGTGACCGTAACATCTTCGAAAGAGTGCAACACTTTTTTCTGAATGAGAACTTTCTGAATTTAATGAGTATCGTTGGTGTTTAGTCAAAGTGTTTGTTGCCCGGTTGAAATCTTCGTTTGGTAACTTTAAAAAATCAGCTGTTTTCCTCCTACGGGTCGAGGTAAAAAATATCAGTCAGTGAGATACGACGTACATTAACCCCACTCAGCGGCCGCTTTGCTAAAACATAGCTGTGACATTTATGGGCTTAAATCCCTGCTCAGCCGGCGATGAAGGAAAGCAATGGTTGGCGCAACTTCTGAGAATGATGTAGGTGAAATGTCAAGGCGATGTGAACTTTTGAAGCTAATTTATGGCTGTGTTCTTCGGCCCGACGTGATTCCACTTCCTCAACTTCCATGCGAAACAAAGAGACCACTTGGTTACACGGGATACGGGAAACTGAAAAAGACAACGTGCGATTTGCGACTACATGCTACGCTGTCCGCCTTTCAGGAATCCCGCGTAATCAGAATAACAAAGCCATTCCATTTGGTAGTCTCTTACCTTTTCCTGAAGATTTGAGTTGTATTTTGCCTTCTGCGACGCAACCTAACTTACACGTGATTCATACCTGCAGTAAATAAAATCGCAAAATTTTCGGGACGTCCCTTAAACTTTGGCCAAGAGCACGGGATACGGAAAAGTTAAAAAAGCACCACAATTTGTGACTCCGATGAAAACTACGAAAGACCGAAATGTCAACGCGGACTGACTACGTCATCCCGCGTAATAAATATGCCGTAACAAACATTTGTTCAAGCAGTATTGATGTATTGTTTTCTCACCAGTCGATGGGGAGATATTTGATATTTTTTGTTTTGATCATGATGAATCGATGAATAGAGATGGACATTCAAATTAAGTTTGGAATTCAAAGCAGATAACCATTTTGTATCTGGTAAGTGCTGGAGGAAAGATATTCTGACTGAATCCTTTACGAATTGTAAGCCTTTAGAAGTCTTTGCACTGTTAGGTTATTGGAGAGGGCTGTCAAAAATTTCGAATCCCCGTAGAAAACCGTTATACAGGAATGAAAAATTCTGGATCTTTGCAAGTGAATTATAAATAAACTTTACAACCATAAACAGACAGCCGTTCTATCCTGTTACCTGACTAAGGGGGATCAGAGATTTTGAATCCTCCTCATACAACCATAAACAGTAGTACTTTTCTTCCTGTGACGTGTTGGGGGGGTCAGAAATTCTAAATCTCTCTAAGGAGGAAAGCACGAAGTTGAACATTTTGACGGAATTGGAAAATTTGACGTGTTGTTCCTCATGAATTCAACTCAACACTTACTTTTCCCCTTACAATTGGCCAAAACCCTCCCGAAACTAGAAAATTGTCCGCAACAAATACTAATACTGTTCTGAATTTTCCCAAATTGGAAAATTACATTTTAGTTTGGAACGCGTGTACGCTTTTTTCTTTTTTTTTACAGACAGAGCCAGATTCTAGACTATACTTTTGTTTGCTTTGGTTTCAGCTGTTTACATACATAGTGGCAGTTGAGAATACGTGAAATTTCGTGGACAGAAAATTTAATAAAAATATTGAATAATGTCATTATATTTGTATCCTTTCATTC
Organism: Montipora capricornis; assembly: GCF_036669925.1. NCBI lineage: Eukaryota > Metazoa > Cnidaria > Anthozoa > Scleractinia > Acroporidae > Montipora > Montipora capricornis. The sequence goes on along the minus strand of NC_090887.1, from coordinate 30,906,734 downwards.
TTTCAGTTAACGCGGTCGCTTTGAAAATGCAAACAACAGACCTGCACATTTGTGGTGATCGAGCGCACTGATGAAACAAGAGGTATTATTTGTCGAGTTGCATGATACAGTTTCAGAAAATGGAACTGGAGCTGTGTTTGGCTCAATCCGAGTAAAGAATGTAGTTCCAATGTGAGCACCCGTTTCTTTCGTGGGAGCATTGCGTGACATCGTCACGGCTGGGAAGTAGCAACAAATGTATCAAAATTTCCGAAAGCTGTGTAGTGGTGATTTTTTTTAGGAAAGAGACGTTGCAGTTCGACCATGATTCGTGCGCAGTTGCTAATCGGTATAACAATGCTTTTGTCTTGCGCTATTTTAGTCCAGTATATGAAAGTCTACCCTCGTCAATAGTATCGATTCTGAAACCCCTGCTAGAAGATAATAGTTGTGATAAATAGAATATGTAAATGTAACGATAAACTTAAAAACCGTCACAACCTCCGCTCAACAAACAAACATGAAATTGTATGTGTGATGCATCTTGATTAAATTGGCATTTGATGCAAGACTATTATTCTCAGTAAAAATGTAAAAGAATTAAAGGACCTGATTATCTCAACGAAAGGAAGGCAGCTCAAATACACTCGCTAATCTCTGATTGATGCTAGTTTCTAGATATAAGTAATGTCAAAGTTGAGAAGAAGGTTAAAAGGACACTTCGTAAGGTTTATCAAAATCAGTTTGCATGTAATTTGGGTCATTCCTGGACATGCCCAATACCGGGTATTTCCTTATTTTGTGTTGCATTAATAATAATAATAATAATAATAATAATAATAATAATAATAATAATAATAATAATAATAATAATAATAAGACATTTATAAAGCGCCCTTTCCCAAGGGTCCAAAGGCGCTATTTACAAAATGAAAGTTAAAAAAGAGAGAGGTAAGAGACAGGTAGCCTACGTGTAGCCATACGGGAATAGGGAACATCTACGAAAAGCTGACCCAAATCGTGTTCTGAGAAGTTACGGTAATTTATGCAATTTCCGGAAATGTGAGAGAATGATTAACACACATTAAATGAAAGGTATTACAATTGAACCCAGATGGGATTCGAACCCACAACCCTCCGTGAGCTAGTACGGATGCTCTAGCCACTGAGGTACTGGACACTCTATGGTGAGCAAGGGTGAAATGTGGGTCTTTAACTCGAGCTGCATCACGCCACAGAGTCAAATAGCGACTGACAGCATAGCTCATAACTGCATCGCGCAGTCATATTGACAGCATCAGTGAAATCCAATTGCCTGTATTTCTGTGAACGATGCGACCTTTGAATGCATCTAAGTTTGTCTCCGCCATAATTTATCAACCCACGTGCAATCGTATCATAAAATCAAGGCTAGCGACCACATTTCCCACCCCCTATGAGTGGTGATCAAATGCCCCGCTCCCGGGAAGTTTAAGATGATCAAATTCCTTCCCCCCAGGCCGGAAAAGGAGTCAAATACCCGGGGTATGCCCGGGGAGGGATGTTAAAGCTTCAGTTTGGCTGGTACATCACGGATTCACTCACTTGCCATTGGGTTCCAACTGGAGAGATGTTAAAGTTTCAAGTTCATCGGCGCATTACAGCCCATCTCCGACTCAAGATGAGCAAATTATTCACGTTCCGTTTACACCGTTTCCTTCCTCACTGTTATCAACACCGCCGAAAAAGGGAGAGGAATCAACGGTACAATCTATTTTCACCAATCCGTGCTCTAGAAAAAATTGACTAAGGTAAGTGACCGGTGAGAAACCATTATACATTTTCTTGCAAAGGGAATGACGTCACGAAACACGATTTGGGCTAGCCAC
>NC_090887.1:30897387-30899887 GCF_036669925.1 Montipora capricornis | reverse complement strand
AGCAAAGGAATAAAGAGCAGGAAAGAGCACGGTAGAAGAGGCTACGAAATTTTAGATATTTAAGCAAAGAAATCCTCGAAGAAAAGCCGAAGAAGGAGAAGACGAGAAAATTTCGAAGAAAATCAACGTAAAGCTGAGAGAAATAGAGCGAGGAAAAAACACTTACTTACAACTGTTAGCTTTCAGGTAAGCTTAATGTTTCCCTCTTTAATAATAAGCTTATATGCCTCGCTGCCTCACTTATTTTGTAAAACTAGCTAAAAAAAAGGAAAAAGCCCTGAAAACGTTTGCAATTCCGTGTTGACAGAGATTCTGATATATTTCAACAATCACATTTATAGGCTTTTCGTGTGAAATGGGTGTCCAGTTGTGAGCTGCTTTGTTTGACTGGGAAATTGCAGTCCAGTAAGCGAATTTAGTACACATTACGTTGACTCTTTAATTAGTAAAGATTTTTGTTGTTGCTCTAAACTGAAGAGAGAAGCAATAAAGATTGTAAGTCAAACGGAAGATGTTGTGCAAGGGATTACTGTGCATGTAATTTCAGTTTTAGTTTTTGATTAAAATTGTTAAGTTATTGTTTGCAAGGCTTGTTTGTTTAATGCTCTCAGCTCAGAGGTGTTTGATTTGTTTGATCACTGTAAAAATTACACACTAATGACGATTAATTTTGTCCTTAATGTAGAAGCATAATTTTTTCCGTGAATATTATATTGCTCTCTGGGGTTAGAAACGGGAGCTCCGCTTTTAGGGTTGGCTAAATCTACATAATATATAGATTTAGCCAAGCCTAAAAGCGGAGCTCCCCGGTCATTTATTCTTACTGCCTGTACGGTTTGTGAAAATGTTTCCGGTTTCTGCTTTAATATTTAAATCATTTTCTTTGCTTTCTTCTATGGAAAAATTCATTGCCTAACTAATGACTTCCACGGTAAATTTTACGCTAAAAACCAATATCGCATGAATCACGAAGCGATGAGTGCGACTTCGGTTTTTCCAGTGAAATTTACTTTGCAATTCACCAGTTTGGCAATAATTTTTTCGTGAACCGAATGAGTTTTAAAAGAAAACAAGCACCAAGCACAACCTCAGCGAGCGAATTGAACGAGACAAAAAGCCATTTCAGAGTCAACTGTTAATAACCAGCGAATAGGAATCAAGCTAAAATTAGAAGCCATAAAATCAAGGTCAAAGAAGAGTTTTACTGATGTACTTTATACCATTTTATCTCTGAAAACAAGATCATTCACATTTTGATATATTTCATTGAAACACGCCAGGTTGGCGTGGTAAAAGAATCGGCAAACTACGGCAATGCAACCAAGAAAGTGTTGTGTTTATAGAACTATGGCGCCTTGAGGCGACTTACAGCAACTTAAGGTGACTTAGGGCGTTATAAGGCGAGTTAAGGCGACTTAAGGTCCCAGAGTAAGCCTATATTTAGCAACAAGTTAGTTCGTCTCCTTCGCAGCCGCTTTTTGCGCTCTCACGCAACGTCTCCTCACGTCTCCCCACGTCCCCAAGTTTTATATTGAAAGGCTTTAACATAAGGTGCTATGATCCTTGCAGTTATGAACACAATTTTTGCAAATGGGTAAACAAGCCTGAAAATTTCAGGACCCTAACCGGGGTTTAAACCTGTGACCTCGCGATACCGGCGCGACGCTCTAACCAATTGAGTTATAAAGCCACTGACGTTGGGAACTGGTTATTTGTGGGTTCTAAAGTTCCCGTGAGGAATGAATCAACGATGAAATGATATATGATATGGATCATATATGAACTGCGGATATGATATCAAGAGCGTCGCACCGGTATCGCAAGGTCACAGGTTCAAGTGAAGGTCAAGTGAAGCTATGATCCTCGCATTCCTCACGGGAACATTAGAACCCACAAATGACCAGCTCCCAACGTAAGTGGCTTCATGGCTCAGTTGGTTAGAGCGTCGCACCGGTATCGCGAGTTCACAGATTCAAACCCCGTTTAAGTCCTGAATTTTTCAGGCTTTTTACGCAATTGCAAAAAATGCGTTCATAACTGCGAGGATCATAGCTTTACTTGATTTCATATCCGCAGTTCATATATGATCCATTTCGTATATAATTTTATTGTTAATAGTTGGATCAATAATAGAACATGTAAATGTGACGATTAACTTAAAAAGCAACACAACCTCCACACAATAAACAAACAAACGTCAAATTGTCTCTGTGATCACGATCTACATTAAATTGGCATTTAATGCAAGACTTCTATCCTCAGTAAAAATGTAAAATAATTTAATGGATCTGAATATCTCAACGAAAGGAAGGCAGCTCAAACGCACTCCCTAATCTCTCATTACTGCTAGTTTCTAGATATAAGAAATATGCCAAATTTGAGGAGAAGGATAAGAGGACACCTCGTAACGCTTATCAAAATCTATTTACATCTAATTAGGGTCATGCCTTGACATGCCCAATGAGTATTTCCTTACATTTTGTTGCATTAAGAAACAGGC